>NC_068280.1:43949292-44111792 GCF_025860055.1 Xyrauchen texanus
CCTGGAGTTCCGTCACCATACTGGCAGCTTTGTGAGTCAAGACTTTTGATCTGTCAATGATGTCAATAACAATGTTTGTGGAAAAAATGTAATAATAAAAAACAGTATTGACCCTTAAAGGGGTCATATAATGGTACATGCACTTTTTCAAGTTGATTGTACTGAAAGGTGTGTTGGCTGTGCCTGTACACAACCATCCTATTATGATAAAAATCCATTCAGTGTTTTTGTTTTAATCTCCTTATATATTTTCCCCTGCCTCAAATCGAGCCGTTCGACCATGTGACATCACACGGTCGGACGCCCCTCCCAGGATTGTTGATTGACAGCAGTGTTTCAACACAGACCCGCCCTCGCTCGTGAGCGAGCTGTCAATCATAGTCCGTCATCATTGTTGATACACTGGAGCAGAATGGAGCCTAAGCGATTGTGGTGTTCTGTTCTTCGGTGTAATAACGAACACAGCAGTCACTTTGATGTTCCTAAATCTGAACCGCTGAAGACGCAGTGGCTGAGTTTTGTTTACGATGGGAATATTCCCCACGAGCAACGTCAATGCGTTCATGTTTGCGCGAATCATTTTTCACCAGACTGCTTTATAAACGAGGGTCAGTATAAAGCTGGTTTTGCTAAGAAGGGGCGGGGTGACCAAAGCTCATTATCATTTAAAGTCATATGCACTGAAACGGCGTGCTGAAAACAGAGCTGTTTTTGAGCAGGTAAAATTAGTGTTTTCTTAAAATACTAATGAGAATTTTTAATAAAAGAATATTACAAAGTTTTCATTTAGACCCTAAAGATTCATATTAATTTGTACAAAAATGGCATTATATGACCCCTTTAAGTACTTGCTAGCTAGTGGTTTCTATTTCTTCCAAGTATTTGAAAGAAGTTTTTATTCTACAGGTCTGGCTTGAACTCCTTAAACCAGTGGCTAAACAGATCAAGAGTAAGTTCTAAAGTGATAATCTTGTGACATTTAATTTTTTTTTTCTTTACTTATTACTTGTTATCCTAAATTACAGTAGGAGAGAATGGGCTAAGCTGTGATTATTTTTACTTAAACCGATGAGCCAAATCATTATGATCACTCACTGGTCTACTGTGGCACAAGTCACAGAAAATTGTAATGCTTGTTACAAGAGGAATGTGTCACAACTCACAGTGCATCACGCCCTGCTGCGTATGGGGCTTTGTAGCCGCAGACTGTTCAGAGTGCACATGATGACCTGTGTCCACCGCTAAAAGCGCCTGCAATAGGCACGCGAGCATCAGAACTGGACCTTGGAGCAGTGGAAGAAGGTCGCCTGGTCTGATTAGTCCCATTTTCTTTTACATCACGTAGACAGCCGTGTACGTGTGCACCATTTACCTGTGGAAGTGATGATACCAGGATGCACTGTGTGAAGACGACAAGCCAGTCGAGGGAGTGTTATGCTTTGGGCAATGTTCTGCTGGTAAACCCTGGGTCCGGCCATTCATGTGGATGTCAATTTCACATGTGCCACCTCCCTAAACATCATTGCAGACCAGGTACACTCCTTCATGGCAATGGTATTCCCTGATGGCAGTGGCCTCTTACAGCAGGATAATGTGCCCTGCCACACTGCACACATTGTTAGGGAATGGTTTGAGGAACATGATGAAGAGTTCAAGGTGTTGCCCTGACCTCCAAATTCCCCAGATCCGATTGAGCATCTATGGGATGTGCTGGACCAACAAGTCCGATCCACGGCGGCTCCTCCTCGCAACTTACAGGACTTGAAGGATCTGCTGCAAATGTCTTGGTGCCAGATACCACATGACAACTTCAGGGGTCATGTAGAGTCCATGCCTCGGCGGGTCAGCGCTGTTTTGGTGGCATGTGGAGGACCAAAAGCATATTAGGCAGGTGGTCATAATATTTTGGCTCATCGGTGCATGTTGTCCTTTAGGCAAGGATATATTTGATTTGAAATGAGATCTGAATTTATGAGAATTTTCTGAATGGATCCACCTTTCCCCACTCTCTGTAATTCACCAATTACTGAGTCACTTTTACTTAAGATTGAGCCTGCATCATTTATAGTACCATCCCAGACATCATTAGTCTATGACTATACATTTTAGGAATGGTTAAACCAAAAAGGAGAATTCTGTCATAATTTACTCACCATCATGTTGTTGCAAATCCATATGATTTTCTTTCTAATACAGAACACAAAAGGTAAATATTTTAATGAATAATCTGTCTGTTCAGTACAATGGCAGTTGATAGTGTCTCACTTTAAATGACAAGCCTCTCTCATGAAAGAGCAACAAACATCAAGATTTTCACTGAAAATAGGTTGTTTGTCAACAAAACCTATCGTATACCTTCAAAGGACTTCAATATTATGTACAAGTTGCATAAATTAATTTTATAATTTTGTATGCCCAATTCCCAATGCACACTAAGTCCTTGTTGTGCCGTAGTGACTCGCCGGTGGCGGAGGACAAATCCGTGTCAGAGACAGTCAATCTGCGCATTTTATCATGTGGCTTGTTGAGAGCATAACCGCGGAGACCTAGCATGTGTGGAGGTTCACGGCATTCTCTGCGGCATCCACGCACTACTCACCACGTGCACCACCAAGAGCAAGAACCATATTATAGCAACCACGAGGAGGTTAACCCAACGTGACTCTACCCACCCTAGCAACCGGGCAAATTGGTTGCTAAGAAAGCCTGACTGGAGTCACTCAGCATGCCCTGGATACGAACTTGTGACTCCAGGTGTGGTAGTCAGCGTCTTTACTTGCTGAGCTACCCAGGCCCCCTTTTGTTCCTTTTTAAGCTTTCAAGTGAGTCACTATCATCTGTCATTGTATGGAAAAGGCATATTTTTGTGTTCTGCATAAGAAAGTCATACAGGTTTAAGTCATTAAGGGTGAGTAGTTTATGACAATATTTTTGGGTGAACTATTCCTTAAAACAGTGCTTGCTCTTCTCTTAGATACCAGTGAGGTAGCGTTCCATTTTATTGTGAAGTTTTTTCCTCCTGATCCAGGACAACTGCAGAGAGGCTTAACCAGGTGAACCATGCATTTCTGTATCATAGATAGACAGATACATACATAGATGGAGATAAGGTGATATTTAGTCAGTCTGACTGATGCCTTTTTTACGCAGGTATCTGTTTGCACTTCAGATCAAACAGGATCTGTCAAATGGCAGCCTCACCTGTAATGACAACAGCGCTGCACTGCTCGTCTCTCATATACTGCAAGGTAACTCCTCTTACCTCTTTGAAAGGTTACATTTCATCAAAATTTTGATCTTTTTTTCTACTAAACACACAGTAACAAACAGTTCTCTCTCTCTCTCTCTATTTTGTAGCAGAAATTGGTGATTATGATGAGGAGTTGAATGCTCATCATCTTGAAAATAAACAGTATGTGCCAAACCAGGAATATCTGGACCACAAAATCATTCGCTTTCATAAAAAACACAGGTAACACACATTTCACTTGCACAAATGTACCAGGATGATAATATTCTGTCACACATTATATTAGGTGTCTTTAATTACTATATACTAATATTAAAATACAGAAAAATACAATGTATTTACTGCGTAACTAGCAGTTGTGTAGCAGTCATTTTAAAAGTGTGTGGGGGCACAGCTGTTAGTAGGTGGCTCGCACAGACCCAATACTTACAGTGCAGTATTAATATATTACAGAATGTATTAATATTTAAGGATGATATGAGTAATATATTTATATATATATATGTATTATTTACTTTTAATATTTGTAGAATTTTAAAGTTTGGAGTATGGCAAAATTTAGCTAAATTAGCTGCAAAAATTAAGGGCATCTTGTGGAGCACTTGCTTCTATTTCACACATGACAATAAAAGACTGAACACAAGCCAGTCCTGAATAATTTACTCAATTGCAATAATGACAACTGTGAATGTGCACAATTTTATTTTTTACTCTGTGCTTCTGCATTGTGGGATTTAAATGTATCAAAGTGCTTAAGTGTTTTGACTACGTTTACCAACATTCATTCAAATCCATTTAATGATTCAGTAACCATTTCTGGTGATGCCAGAAGGTGGTGACAAATGAGTGTCTTGTGTGAAATTAGTTAGTCATTGAAACAACAATCAAAATACTATTTGAATCCTTATGTCTACAGACCTACAAAGAGACTTTAGTAGAGGTTTTAAGCATTATAAAAACAAAGCAAATCTATAATTTCCCTACAGTTTGTGAACTGCTGAGCATTACTTTTATCAAAAGACGACAATAATAGTTTTTAATAATTATGAGTTTCAATAACATCTATATGTTTTCATTAAAAAAGGTGTGTCTACATATCTATTCACTTCAGTAAAATGTTGTCTAAGAATACAGCAGATCTATATTTTTGTCCTACAGAAAACCAACATAGAGGTAAAAAAAACAAGATCTGATATTAAAAATAGCTTTACATATTTAACACTGATCTGGTAATCTGCTTAAATTGGCAAAAACATCCGATCAAATTATTACCTCACAAACATAATTTAAAAAGCATAACTTGATGAAGACTTGTGCGCTGATATAAACTCCACTTACACTTGTGCTTAAAAGAAGGATTGTCCTGTTTTTTTTCTGCAGTGCATTTCACGTAATGGTGCCAATCAAGAACGATATGCTGATAAATAACTCTAATTTATGTGTTCCTCATCTCTAGATTATTAATTTGAATCAACATCAATGCCGATAAAAAACATGGATAAATGAGCATTGATGATAACAACTTTGTAGAAATTAACAGAGCCGCGTTGATTGGACTCTCTTAATGACGGCCTACTACATAAGGGTTGTTTCAGCTCATGAAACTCATCTGTGATTGGCTGGATGGTCGCTCAATCAGCCCATAGTAACTAAACGCAAAGAATACTGTATACAAATACACAATTTGGACTCGGTATGGGTTTAGCTTAGAAAAGTGCGGGGGACAAAAATCACTTTTTTAAAGAGTGCGGGGGACCAAACGTTCCCAATAGCTGCTACGCCCTTGGACCCAAGGTATGAAGAACATTTTATATGACATGCCATGGGCGACTTCGGCCAGAAACACACTTTACGCATTTATGAAAATGCATATTTGCAGTCCAGTTGAATATACTTAAATTAATATTCCGGGTTCAATACAAGTTAAACTCAATCGACATCATTTGTGGCATAATATTGATTACTACAAAAAATTATTTTGACTTACCCCTCCTTCTCTTTAAAAAAAGCAAAAATGTAAGTGCTTTTATAAAATAACAAGCTCCACATTTCTGACATTAAACCCTCCAAAAATTGGCCCCATTCACTTCCATTGTAAGTGCCTCAAAAGCTACTGTATGTTTCCATCCAAGTTGCAAATATAATCATTTAAACCATATAATCGCAAAAACAATGTGCAAACAAAACCGCATTTTCATCCAAGGGTGTTCAAAAGGATGACATTTTAGGCACTGTTAGTCGTTTTCCTTTATACATTGGCAGCCAAAAGTTTTGAATAATGTACAGGTTTTGCTGTTTTGGAAGGAAATTGGTACAAAGTGGCATTCAACTGATCACAAAGTATAGTGAGGACATTTCTGATGTAAAAAACAGCATCATCAATATTTGAAAAAATAAATAAATAAATAAATAAATTAATGCTATATTGCCAATTTGGTACTAGAAAATCACTTGCCATTACATCAAACACAGTTGAAAGCTATTTGGTTTGTTAAATAAAGATTAACATGGTATTTGTGTTTGTTTTGAGTTGCCACAGTATGAAATAGACTGGCATGTTAAGGTAAATATTTGGTCAAAAATGGCAAAAATGAAACAGCTTTCTCTAGAAACTCGACAGTCAATTATTGTGTTGAGAAATGAGGGCTATACAAACCTTGAAATTTCCAAAAGAAATATTAAGATTTCATTCAAAGGTGTACACTACAGTCTTCAAATACAAAGCACAACTGGCTCTAACAAGGACAGAAAGAGATGTGGAAGGCCAGAAGTACAATTAAACAAGAGGATAAATACATCAGAGTGTCTAATTTGAGAAATAGATGTCCTCAGCTGACAGCTTAATTTAATTCTACCTGCTCAACACCAGTGTCATCTACAACAGTAGAAAAGACACAGGGGTGCAGCCCTTATGGGAAGAATTGCAAAGAAAAAAACACTTTATGCACATCTATGGCAAGTCAAGTCAAGTCATTTTTATTTGTATAGCGCCTTTCACAACACACAGTTTCAAAGCAGCTTTACAGAAAATCAAGCATTATAAGAAAATGAAACCATAATATTTAGTACATAAGTCTTAGAGTAATCATTGTTTAGTTTGATTAAATACGATTATGAAGTCTAGAAACCCAGTAAGCAAGCCTCAGGCAACTGTGGCAAGGAAAACAAAACTCCATAAGATGTTGGTTAATGGAGAAAAATAACCTTGGGAGAAACCAGACTCACTATGGGGGCCAGTTGCCCTCTGGCTAACCAGCATGAATATAATGCCAATATTACTTATTTATGTGCAGTGCAAGTGATAGTTTAAAATTATTAAACTAAGTAATTGTTAAGTGCCAGTGTTTAAACAAATATTTTAATATATAGTAAACTGTAAGATTAATGACAAATGTCTTTGAAGTCCATCCTTGATTAATTGCAGAAGTTCACATAGATGCAATAGTCCTTTATTAGTTGGCTGATGAAGGCTTTTGTTGGCAATTTATTGATAGTCTATGTATTCTATTTTAAAAGTGTAGTCCATCATTAGACCAAGGTGATGCTGGCCGAGATCAGTGAGGTGCATCGCAGTTGAACCGGCCGGTCATTTCGGTGAGGTTTATCCTAAGTCCAAGCTTCAGGCAGTGGCATATGAAGTATCCCGTGTCTTATGGTTGGAATTGGCATCAGTTCATCCACTGAGGTTCATCATAAAAGACTGAAGTGATGTCTGGCTGGCACCGGCGGCATTTAGTTGTCATCACTTAGAGACATGTAGCAGTGGAGTCCAATTCCAAGCAGGAATGGAGCTAGATCCGGCCGGTTCTGGTGAGCTAGGAGTCCCGAGGTTGAGACAGTAAACAAATAGAATAATATTAGCGTAGATACCATACGTTTTTGCAGAGATATTGATCATGATAAATGTTTCAGGTTCTGGCAGACCTAACTAAAGCAGCCTAATTGTTTGGTGAAGAATAAATTATGTGTATGCCTGGCTAAATAGATGAGTCTTTAGTCTAGACTTAAACTGAGTGAGTGTGTCTGTGTCCCGAACAGTGTTAGGGAGACTATCCTATAGTTTAGGAGCCAAATAGAAAAAGGATCTACCTCCTTTTGTGGATTTTGAAATATGAAGAACTATTAACAGGCCAGAGTTTTGCGATTGTAATGAACGTGATGGAATATAGTGTGGTAGAAGATCACTTAAGTACTGTGGAGCTAGACCATTCAAAGCTTTGTATGTAGTTAACAGAATTTTAAAATGAATACGAATACGCATATTGAACCAATTGAAGTTTATTTATTGAACTTGTTGGACATCCTCCCAGTAATGCATTACAATAATCTAGTCTTGGGGTAATGAATGCCTGAATTGGCATCGGCATCAGCAACAAGTGTCGTAACTTAGCAATATTTCTTAGGTGGAAGAATGCTGTTCTACAAACATTGGAAATCTGATTTTCAAATGACATATTGGTATCAAATGTAATACCTAAATTCGCTGTTGAAAATTATGTATCAGTACAGCCATAGAGAGTCAAATGTTATTTTATGCTACAGGAAGCATGGAGTGAAATGTCACCTGAATATCTGGACAAACTGACAGCTAGAATGCCATTGATCTGCAAAGCTGTCATTGCTGCATGTGAAGGATTTTTTTTATAAGAACTCTTTGAAGTAGTTTAAGTAATTTTCATGTTATTAATGTCCTGACCTGTCATTGTGATCAGTTGAATGCCACTTTGGTGAATAAAAGTACAAATTTCTTTCCATAACAGCAAAATATGTACATTATTCCAAACTTTTGGCTGGATTAAACTATCCAATCAATACACAAACAATCTCCTATCAATAGACGTCCTGTTAGTGAACTGAATGAAGAGTCAGTTTGAAAGGGTACACAGATGAAATTGCGGCTAGAAAAAAGGAAGCGTGTATGTACATTTAATGAGGATCTTCAAAAAGAGTTTACATTTCTAAAAAAGGAGTCACAGACAGAGCCTAGTGAAGTGAGGTGTGAGATTTGTGGAGCTCGCTTTTCCATCGTCCATGGAGGCCACACCGACATCGTGCAGCATAAAGCATGTGGATCCTGCTAAAAGTAAGCGTGCCACACCAAGTGTTAGCAATGTTTTTGGTGAAGCAAAGTTCAGAATCTGACAAGGTGCATGCAAGTGAAGGATCATTCTGTTGTGCACAGCCATAGTTTTTGGTTGGCCGCACTGCAAAATTAATCAAGAAAATGTATGATCCGAAATTTTCTTCTGCCCACACCAAATCTGAAGCTGTCATATGCAACGTAGCCTACTCACTCCTTTGTCAGAGGAAGACGTTCAGAGTGATTTGGACTAGTGCAAGACCATCAACTTCGGAGTCTTAGCCAAGGTCGTGGAGTTTGTTTTATGCCTGCCTGGGACATCTGCATCTGTGTAGCGCGTGTTCTCATTAATGAATGCAGCATGGGCACAGGATAAATCTTGACTCCGTGTAATAGTCATGAAGGCAATACTTTTCGTATGTCTTAATTTTGGACTGGACTGCTCTGCATTTTATGATAAACTCTTGAAAGACATGAGCACACTGAGAAAAGTTTCTGTCAGCGAAAAGTACAAGGTGACAACAGTTACAGATGCGGATGCACCCTCTACTTCGCATTGATCTGCGCCTAAGTAAGGATACGGCAATTTCATTTTTGCTGGGAGGGGGCTGTCCTGTTTTCCACAAGCAGGAATCTAGTCACCCTAGATCTATAAGATATTTTTCAAAAGTGTCAATAAACTTTCTCTTCCATACAGTTCAAGTTACAGACTTGTTTGCTCTGCAAACTCTTTGTAGGCTTTGGCTTTTCAGGACACTGTTTTTTCAAGATGACCATAGCAACATTTCAGAAGTGATGATTGGTCCGCTGGTTAGTCCAGTAATGAACGAGTCACATTAACTTTTTGATGCACAAATTTTATTCCTACATATTCAATAGGACTTTATTCAGTAAACGTGTTTCCATTATAATTTATGCACATTTCTTCTTATCTAATTAAATATGTATCCATCTCAAGCAAGCGTATACATTTTTTATGTGCATTTTTGGAGATTAATTTGCATCTTGGTGTTTCCATCCAGCAGTTTTTATGTGATATCCCAAAATGCACATAAACAAAATGTTGATGAATGCTTTTTTTTTTTAAAGAACAATTTGAAATAAATTTTTGTGTTAATTAGCATTATCCAACAAATTCTGTTGATTGATCTTAACTTGAATTGAAACCAGAATAGTCTTTTAATGTGCTTCCCTGCATTAATGTGGCGGTAACAAACTTCAGTACTTGAGGGGGGCGATGGAGGTACAGTACATTCAAAAGTTTGCGCCACAAAACCGAATGTGTTATTATTCTGGTAAATTGCTATAAATAGACTGACTTTAAATAACTTTCTATGTAATATTATTTTCCAAATGTTTCTCCACCATGACAGTGGTTGACTTGACAGACAAAATTCACATTAGAAGCTCACATTAATGTTGGCTATAGCAACCCATTGTGGCAGTGCTGAGAATGCAACACGTGCTTGTGTTGTTATGAATTGTCCGACACATTTCGGAGCACAAAATCGAGGTAGTGTAGCTAGAAGCATCTACCTTCATATACTTGCATTGAGTATGTTACAAGCTTAAGTCTCCAAATCAAATTCTAGTCAGTTTTGTCTATCATCATTCAAACATTACCTTTCGGTGTATGGGGTCAGAGGTCACACTCCTGCCGAATCAGATGTGCATTTGCTGGAGGTTGCCCGGAAAATGGACATGTATGGGATCCGCCCGCACCCTGCCCATGATGGAGAAGCCATGAGAATAAACCTCGCTGTCACACATATGGGTGTGCTTGTCTTTCAGGTAAAGTTAAGTTTAGCATGGTAATTTGATAAATAAACACTCACAAACATTTTACAGTATCTGTAAACATAAAATGCAGCTAAGAAATAATAAACTCTCTCATTCATGTTTAAATATCTACCATATTATACCATTCTCAGGGAAACACAAAGATCAATACCTTCAGCTGGGCCAAGATCCGTAAACTGAGCTTCAAGAGGAAACATTTCTTGATCAAACTCCACACTGAGACTGGGGTGAGACTTAAAAAATAATTAAATAGTCACTGCTCTATCTTACAGTGGACATTGTTGGAGAAGAATGCAATAGTTGCTCTAAAACACTTGAAATCTTCTTCATATATCATATATCTCTATTAGTGCTGGTCTCTAATGGTTGAAAAGGTGACATCAAGTTGGCATCTTCATAATCAAAACTTCTGTCCATCCTCTGGCCATTTTCACCACTAAAGTGGCGAAAATTGGGGGAAAATAATTTTATTTAATGTTTACTTTATCTTGACGAAACATTTGGAACATCTATTTCTTATAAGTTTGTATTTGCCTGTCAAAGCAGTTGAATTGAGGCTGAAAAATTAACAGTGTGTGTTTGAATTTGTCATTTACCCAAATCTTAATGTGTTAGCCTTCGAGGAGGGACACCGTTGAGTTTTCCATGGCCAGCAGAGATGTGTGTAAGGCATTCTGGAAGATGTGTGTGGAGTACCATGCCTTCTTCAGACTGGCTGAGGAGCCCAAGTCACATCAAAAGTCCCTTCTCTCCAGCAAAGGATCCGGTTTCAGATACAGGTATGGAAGAGATACAGTGTCCATAGAGACTTTAGAATGGACCAGTGACGTGCGGTGATGTCTTAAAGAGGCTAGGCACTGAGTTGAAAGCCAGATTACCTGATTTATTGTTTAAGCTAATAATACGTAATAACAGTGAACGTTATGCACAAGCGCAGCATATCAAGAAATGTACAAATCAGGATGTATATAGTGTACTCTCTCTCTCTCACACACACACACACACACACACACACACACACACACACACACACACACACACACACAAAAGCCGTAGAACAGTGAACGCTACGCACAAGCTGCATATCAAGAAATGTACAAATCAGGATGTATATAGTGTACTCTCTCTCTCTCTCGCTCTCTCTCTCACGCACACACACACACACACACACACACACACACACACACACACACACACACACACAGCACACAGCCACAGCCACATAGCCAATCTTTTCTTACATACAATCAGTTTGAAATGATCGGATAATTTTTGGGCCCTTTTGCTGTACTAGTCCATCTAAGGCTGGCGTAGACCTCCCTCTTGCAATTAACTCATATTTGGAATTAAAATCGAGCTTGGAAAAATTTCTTAATTCCGTGATTACAGCCGGTGCTGTCATTTTGATTTTGAATTTGGCGGGATTAGGCATGTAGGCTACGCTAGCTGTGATGTAATGACGTCAGCTACGCAAATGTCCAGGAATATCTTGATTTTAATTGGTCCATGTCTGATACGTAACGGAGATGATTACGGGCATAACATATTTACGTCAAAAGGCACAGCAGATTTGTGCTTTTTGCCGTACGTGTTAAAGAATACAGGATCGGAGTCGCATGCGCAACATGGGTTTTCCGCTTGTCGCCTGCAATGAATGGACCGTAAAAGCACTGCTTATTCTACCATTTGTTTTTAGTTGATTATGCGTAACTGCTACATTTGTCATCATAACGTCTAAACAATTGGAATAACACACATATTGCATATATGAATCACAAGAATAAAAAGTAAAAATATAAATACAAGTTTATTATTTAATAAACATTTTATTTTTGAATTTTGGCAGGGTAGGCAGTGCCTAGTTTGCCTACCCAGACCGCACGTCAGTGGAATGGACCAATTATGAAATCCGATCAGCAGTCCCAGCTGTCTAAATACATTATGCTATGAAACTCCCTACATTGTCCTATATAAACCCTTTAAAAAAGTGCAAACATTTTGTAATGACAATGTTAGACAGAGCATTGTGTATTGTTTTTTACTGAGCACACAACTAGAGACTTTGGCTGTTTGCGTCAGTCGAATGAAGATGTCAGTAACAATCGTTTCATAAAGCCAGAAACATACTCTACGCAAGTATGTGAACACAGATGCTTCTGTGACGCAAGCTCAATTTTGTGTGTTGCATTACAAAATGTTTCAGACCGCAATTCATAACACAAAGTACGCGTAGCATTCTTAACATTGCCACAAGGGGAGCTATAACAGAGATTATTGTGAACTGTCCGCTTCTATAGTGAGTTTTCATTTGAAAGCTAACAACTGTCCTGGCGGAGCAACAGTTTTAAGTGAATATTGCGGAGCACGTAAGTTAAAGTCAACTCTATTGTGCCCTTGAGTAGTAGCCTACTGAAGTTCGTTACCGCCACAGTAACACAAGAAAGCAATGTGTTGGCCAAGTGCTCACATCATCGTCTGTGGACTTCTGAGAGGTGTATGTTTTTGGCCTAAAAGTCTTTATCTTTGTATGCTTGCATTTCTTGTATCATAGCGGCAGGACACAGAAGCAACTTTTTGAGTGTGTGGGCTCTGGAGAAAAGAAACATTTGCCTTTTGAAAGGTAAGATCTATTGTTGGGTGTTACATGAAAAGAACATGTGCACAATTTGTGTGGCTTAGTTTAAAGATGAAGTATGTAATTTCTGCTCCACTAGCAGTACTAAACATAAGAGCTTAGCTGGGTAACTTCCAGAAGTAAGTCATTCCACTTCATTCCATTTATTTCTCCATAGATTCATTAATTTTTAACGATAACTTATAAACCTTTCAAGACAGACCTACCGTGAGCTCCGAGATTGTAAATATATGGTATATGCCCAAGCATAAGTCTGCATTCTTTCAACTTTATTAAAAAAAAAGTTTTTAAAAGCAGAATTCCTGGTGAAGAACAACACAACCTATGATCCTCTATAGCGGCAAACGAGCTCTGCAGCGATCTGCCTACTCTCTCTCAAACTTTACTGTATATATATATCTCGATATTTTGCAAGAAAATTAAAATATATTGTTTCTATACTATATATAACTAAAGTTTTTTAAGGTTTTAATATGATTACGCTTCATGGGACTGAAGTTAATCCCCTAATTAAAGATGTTAAGTACACAGTCTCCTATCTTCGTGTTTTTGTCCAATTTTCAAATACATTTTTGCTTTTAATCAAAGTTTGCAATATTGCAATTCACCTCAGAGCTGGTAGGTTTAGTACATGGCTTAGAAAGCTTTTATAAAGGATTTTACTAAATCCTATGAACAAATTGATTGAGAAAGACAGCAGAAAAATTGGGTCACTTAAACAGTATTTTAAAATGAAAACATACACACATCACCTACAGTAAAAATTAAAGGTATAGAACCTTTGGAAAATTGGATGTGTTGTAGAGGTCAACCTTAACCCATGTGCCTGCTTTTTTATTCATTTCCGACATGTGTTTTGCTTGTCTTTCAGAAGTCGTTGTAAGTCTGAATATGACGCTCGACAATGCAGATCCTCTCCTGACATACTCACCGACGTCTCTAAGCAGGTACTGTACTACAGTTCCTTACATTTCAAATGTGCTTGGGGATTGTTGTGACCCAATCTAGGTTGGATAACAGCAATTTTCACATTTATGTTCCTTTTTCACATAGCTTTATGAGCAGTCCCATCTACCTCCTGACTCAACCGTTTCTGAGCAACACAACAAACAGTCAGGCATACCAAAACGTAGCCTATCGGCTGTGGAAGTTATGTTTGCTAATGAGCTGGAACGATCCAGACCCTTGTTAAGGAATCCCGCCTTCTCAAGCAACTCTGCTTCTCCTAAGCTTCGCTCACTGTCCACATCTGGAGCGGAGCATCGTGGTAGAGGAGCTCAGAGACAGAAGACAAAAAGACGGTTGTCTCCAAGCACCCAGCATCTTGTGCTCCTATATCCCAACACGCCCCATCTACAGTTCCACCCAGTTCTGCCCACCTTCCCACTCACAACTCACCCGTACCTACTTCAAGACCACACGTCCTCATCCCTAGACTGCCTCCCTCAAGCCCATCACAGCTCTGTGCCTCTGCAATACTTACCCAGACAAATTGGCCACTCCTTACCGTCCTCTTGTTTGTCACCACTACTACAAAAGCAACAGGACAGGTTCAACCCCGGTGGCCTAGGATTGGCCGAATCAAGGTTGTACCCTAGAGGAGGAGGAGGGCTAAGGACAGGATTGAACAGGAAATTGGAATTAAGTAGAGTGGAGGCGGGCCATTACAGCGATGACTCCACATTTCAGACCGGATTGCCACGTCGAGCCTCGAGCCAAACAGATGTCAAATTCCAGCGACCCACACTTGCCTCAAACGCTGCTGCCTACGCATCTGAGTATCGCCCGCTTGGGTATTATCCACACCTCTCTCGACAGCAGGTTCCTTCCAGGCCCAACTACCTTCCCCTAAGTCCAGCCCCTTTCCCAGAAAGACCCACCTCTTTATGCGTTCTGGGCACAGGCAGTTATAGTGATTCTGATTCAGACACTTTCTACCCCTACTTTCCCGCATTGGGCAAAGTGGTACGTTCTGGTCCACTGGCACACATGCGCTTCTCCTCTGGAAGCCTTCAACTAGACGAAGAGGATGAAGAGGACTTAGATGGTCAGAATGATGGGGAGAATAAAGCTCTCACCACTGTTAAGGTGGTGAAGTTGTAGCCATGGGCAACAGCTTGAGCATGGCCATAATTAATGGGGCTGCTGAACAAATAATATGAACAGTTGTGGCCTGTAGACCATTGGCAAGTAACGAAGACATAGGGGACTTATTATTAATCAAGTGGCATTAGGTAAAATTACTGTAAATAAGAAAAATTTGAAAGATTTCACATCCATTTGCATCTCTGATTTAATGTTATATTTTGTGGTATGCTGCATTGGATTTATTTAGACAATAAATCATTTAATTTTCAAAATGGTATCTCAGCAGAGTATAAATATGTACTAAGTGGATAAACAGTGATTATGTTGCTTAAATCTTCATTTTCAGGAAATCAGGTAATCAGGTCCACATTTTTGTACTGTATCTTATAGAAAGGCAATGCATCTGTCAGCCAACAATAAAAATGATTTTAAAATATTTGTGATGGGACAGAAAACTAACAACTCTAGTGTAGTGAAATGTATTTAAAAGGATCCTGTGTCTTTTGTCAAATATTTTAATTGTTTTAAAAATTGTCATTTTGTCTTTAAATTAGGTATATAGGATATTCGTCATTATTTATTAGCATTATTTGGTTTATGAGCAGTACTTAACTTATTGGCAGAACTTTTTTTGTTTAACATTACAAGGGTAAAAGTTATTGGCTTGTTTGCAATTGTCTTAATGTCCATATTGGCACTTTAGGTTTAACCTAAGGATAGGTACATAATACATACAACGTACAAAAATGCATAATCTGCTATATTTAAATGGCTTTAATAGTAGTTTTTGATCATTTGAGTCATTTGAAAAAGTACAGCCCTTTTCAGGTGTTTTTATTTTTTATAACTTCTAAACATACCTGACAACTATTACATAACAGAATACAAAATGTATTTTTATTACTTGTAGGCCATTCATAATTAGTCTTTGTCTGATCATTAAAACAATTCTGTAGATCCCTGTTGTAGTTTATTGCAGCGTTTATTTATAGTTTTAGAGTTTATTGTAATATAAATATAATGTATAAGATCTTGGTATTTTTGAATGAACCTTGGGCATCACAAATGTTTGTTAAAACATTTTAGTCACAAAGAAATGTACAAAAATAATCAACAACAAAATCAACTATTACATGGGTAGGATCAGGTATAGCAAAAAATGTAGTCCAACAATATATAATACATTTTCAACAAAAGAGCGTTAATTAAATGAGTACAGTTGGACATGTAAACAAATCATAAACTCTGTAAAACTAAAAACTCCCTGGTAACCTGTGCTTTTCATAGAATAGGTACAGGATTCAATGTTTGTATATCGGTATTGAACATGAAGAACGTAGTTTAAACTGGACTGAGCCTAAAAGATTGGCCATTGGTTACATTTACATCCAATCAGATAATTATAGTTAATCAAATTAATTATCTTTGACGGTATGCCAATCAATATTTACATTTGATAGTATATTAAGGTTTTTATATGCAGTTTTTGGATAGAAAATATAAATGATCTCTTTACAAAGTAGATATTTTTTAATTGTTAAACTTGTACTAAATGTATATGTAATCTCTACCTATACTATACAGTTTATATCATGATCAACAGAAACATGTTAATGCGTCACACTCCCAACCCCCACCAATGACATCCTGATTGTTGTGGTAGGAGAAAGAGGAAGGGTTTGGTCTAAGCTTGGGCTGGCATGGACATTAAAGAGGACCCAATTAATCCACTGAATAATATTCACTGAACCACAAAAGTTAAAATGCCAGTAAACTGTACTGAAAGAATGATAAACTTCATCTTTGCTTATTATTCAGTCTACTAGAGCACATTTCAATAATACATTACATTAAAGTGCATCAAGTGTCACATTGTCAAAATATTCTATCAGTTTGATCCAGGCCCTATATATATAGTTACTACCACAATCAGAGAGAATTCAAGGTGTTTCATGGAAGAGAGAAAGTCATTGGAGTTTGGAACAACATAAGGGTGAGTAAATGATTACACAATTTTCATTTTTGGTTGAGCTATACCTTTAAGCTAAAACAAGATCTGTTTTCTTCCTCTTTCCTTTTAAACCTTCCAAATGCTTCAGAGTGGCATTCTAAAACTGTTTATCCTATTCATAAATAACTGGATGCTTAAAAGTTGTTTTACTGGCTATGAACCATAGAACACGCTATCACGTGAGACACTTCTGTCAGCAATCTGTAAAATTCTGTCAGCAATCTAGTCATAACAGAATTCTCTGTCCTACTTAAATGCTCCAGTATATTTCTAAAATGTCTTCACAATCTTGTACACAGTACAGAAAAAACATTATCGTTTAATAACTTTAAGCAGTTACTGATTGTGCAATTAAACTAAAAGTTAATGTCCTACTTAAAGTCATGAACTATTTGTTGCTGCATGTCTTTCTAAATTGTGTGCAACTTTTTGAAAGTAAATTCCCATTAGGAATCTGGACATGTTAGGTTTGGAATTTAAGAGTGGAGCATTGCAAAGAAAAAGGAAAGTACAACAAAATTATTTGGGTGAATCTTGCAAAATCATGTCCAAGTTTTACATTTTTGTTAAAGAAATAGTTCACCCAAAAATTACAAATTTAAATTCACTTTGAATCGTGGCCAGAACTTTAAAGGTTCAAAAAGCACATAAAGGCAGCATAAAAGTAATCCATATGACCCCAGTGGTTTAATTAATATCTTCTGAAGCAATATGGTGTAGGTGAGAAACAGATCACCATTTAAGTTATTTTTTACTATAACTTCTCCTCCCTGCCCAGTAGTTGGCGATATGCACAAAGAATGTAAATTGTCTAAAACAAAAGAAGCATAATGTGAAAGTAAGTGGGGAGATTTATAGTAAAATATAGACTTATTTCTCACCTATCATATCGCTTCTGAAGATATGGATTTAACCACCGGAGTCATATGGATTACTTTTATGTTGCCCTTACATGCTTTTTGGATCTTCAAAGTTCTTGTCACCATTCACTTGCATTGTATGTACCAACAGAGCTGAGATATTCTTCTAAAATATTTGTTTGTGTTCAGCAGAAGAAAGAAAGTTTTACACATCAGGGATGGCATGAGGCTGAGTGCATGATGAGAGAATTTTCATTTTTGGGTGAACTATTCCTTTAAAGTTGTTAAAATGCAAACATATTGTAAAACCTAACTTCTTATTTATGTATTTTCATTTTGGGATGAAATATGACCTGGTGATATTCTTAAGAGGTTTCATGAGATTCACCCATTTATATGGAGTATAACTCTCTCAAATCTTTATTTGAACAGCTTTGCTCTGTTTTCTCCTTCATTTGTAAACTCCTTGTTTTTGTCTCTTTCACATTATGAATAGTTTTGCAGGGGTTCACTGATTTTCATGCAGGCCCAATGTAGAGTTCTGAGCAAAGTGATCAGCACCAGAAGAATGAAAAATGCCCAGGAAGCATATATCCCCTTATTACCAAGTGCCAGCTGCCATGTACCCTCCTACAGAGAGAAAACAAAAGGGAACAGAGAAAATTGGCTTCTAGCATTCTGAAACTATGCTGTTCTTTGGAAATATGAAGTATAAACTGCTTGCATTCTTACTATCAATCCCACAGTCGCTGTGGTAAAGATCAAACACAACAGGAAACATATCAAACTCCGCTTTCTAGGGTACCTCTGGCCAATTGATGAGCTATATGAACAAAACAATAGAATCACTGTAGGTATTAATTCATGTGGACAAAACTGTGGTACTGTATACCTGTGGATCTCAACTGGTCAGTCGCAACCCAAAAATGTGTTGCAGGTCTGTTCTGATCTGGTCACAGAGCCAGGGGGAAACAGCACTAAATGCAAAATATAAAATGCAACTAACAATATAATTGGGCATATTTAGAATAGCAAATAAATAGTAAAGAAAATTCCTATAACTTTTGTTTTTGTTAGCTAAATTAGGCAGATGAAAACATGGACAGGTTTTGTGACATGCCCTCATCCTTAAAAACCATAAACGAAACTATGCAAGATAAAAGAAAACACAACCCAGACTACATTAAATATGGTATAATAAACAACTTTGATGTTGTGTTGGGACACCACTTGATGTCCAATAAAAAAATCTGGGTCCTGAAGCAAAACCAGTTGAGAACCACTGCTGTATATCACATATGCAGTTCAGAGGGGAGTACCAAAGTCATAACAGAAATTTACATTTTTAAAAGTTTTTGTAGATGGGGATTAAACGTACACTTTTCTGCAGTGCGGACAGCGTGCCAATGTCTGATCTGTAAACTCTGTCCACTAAAGAAACAACAGACAGACATTATGTTAAAGCAACACTATTATGATTGTGCTTAAGGCTAATTGAATGAATAAAGAGTTACGAAGCGCAAGCTTTTATGAATATAATTTTTCTCATACTGATGATGATGATAATTACCAGAAAAGTGTTAGCACAGTGGCCACATGAGACTCTGGCACCACTAGGCTGAGGGTTTGGACTCACTGCACCAGGATGAACAGGACCTAAATTGATAATTCGCTTACTAACCGGTGAGCACCCCCGACCCCCCCCAAAAAAGACATACACAAAAACATTAATCACAGAGCCCTCACTAACCCTAACTGGTAACACAGTACAATAGGGTTATATCCATTAACATTAGTTTTACAGCATTTATTAATCTTGGTATACTATTGTTCATTGCTTGTTCAATGTTAACATATAACTTCAACTGTAAATATATGACTTACTAGTTGTTTGAAATAATCATTCCAAATGACTCTTATGAACTGGATCTTTAAAATCATTTCAAAAGACTTATATGAACTGGTTCTTTGACTGAATCATACCAAATTACTCACCAACTCATGAGTTATCATTTTGAATCAGTCTGACAAATACTTAACTGAATTAACTTGCATTTAAAAATGACTTTTGAACTAGTTGTTTGAAATAATCATTTCAAATGACTCTTATGAACTGGATCTTTAAAATAATTTTAAAAGACTCGTATGAACGGGTTCTTCGACTGAATCATTCCAAATTACTCATCATAAATTATAAAATAATAATAATAATAATAATATAATATAATACAGATAGTTCTGGTCCTCTAATCTGATTGGATGAGAGACATTCCATGAGCACTGATGGTCTAACACCATTAGCAATCGGACACTCCACCGTTTGTATCACTTCACTTGTGTTCGTGCCGTTCTAAACAAATGTGTAAGAGCAGTACAGATGTGTTAAGAGGGATCTGTCTCTTTACATTTAATAATGTGACATTACATATTTTAGCCAACAGGTGGAGGCAAAAGACAACTTTTGTGTGTAATATAAGCCTGTTCAAGTGGCGTAAAGTGAGTCATCTTCAGTCAGTGTTTACATTTAACAGCACTCTGTGATCGCTCGTATTACGACTACACTACTAAAACTAGAAAATAGCTTTAAATGGCTTTAAATGAACAACTTCAGCATTAAGGCTCATCTCAGGTGAGAGACAAAACAGACTGATTAATTACACAAACTCAAGGTTACCTCTTACCGGAGTTTCCACATTGGAGAGAAAATACTGTTCAAAATGGTGGAGGGGATTGCGGCTTCTATAGTGAAAAACTCTTGCACAACAGCTACCACGAATTATCCCCGTTTGGATGGCTATTTTTCCACTGAGAAAATAGGATGAATTTCACCAAAATGACATTATCTTCAGGAAGCTGACTTACAGACTACAGCATAATCAACAGGTGATCTCTCTCTCTCTCTCTCTCAAGGGCACTTGGCAATGCGGCCTCGTGAACAGTGCTGATGTAGGGCCGTATCGCACTCTTGCTCGTGTGATATTGCTTAAATATAATATAATACACATTGTATTCCGCTGCAAAAGCAGAATTCTGTAGGAATCACTGGAAGAAATTTACATTAACCAAGATTAATAAATGCAATAAAATTATTGTTCATTGTTAGTTTATGTTAACTATTGCTTTTATGTAAACGAATACAACCTTACTGTAAAAAAGTGATACACCCTAACCTATATTTTGAATCAAATATTTCTAACATTGCCCAATTCTGTTATGGCATTTTCAATTAAACAAAGATATTAACATTGTTACCCCTTAACATTTGGGCAGCCAATTAAGCCTAGCATATATAATATTTGTTAGGGAAATATTTTCAACCTAAAACAAACTACATCAAGCTAACCTGCTACATCAAGCTAACCTTGGTACCATGGTTATACCACAGATTTTGGACACCTACCATGGTAACACCATTTTTATTGGGCACAAACATGGTAAAACCACAGTATTCTTTGAAAAACATGGAGTAACATGTAAATACCATGGTATATAAATATGATTCAATTCTATGGCATATCATAGCAACTTGACATTACTATCTGATATAATGTTAAATTCATGGCACTTTTTTTTAAAGGTAATGCCTTAGAAACCTTCTCCTTTTACTTTCTCTCACCAGTATGGTCGGGGGCAGGCGATCCTCTGAGAGGTGACTTTGCAGATGAGAAGACAGCTACAGGTACAGCGCACATATTTCTTTCCTGCTGGAGCATTCTTTATGGGCTAGATAAAACAGGAAGTGGAGTCACTGTCTGAACTTTCCCTTAAATCTAGTTCAGTTTTCATTACGTATAATATAATTTGTAATGTCTGTTGAATGGAATACTAAATGACTGTTTAACTCACTGTAGCCTCATTGCAGACCCCACATTTGACTACATGCTGGTGGATTTTCCCCCCCACACTAATAAGTGACTGACACACTCTGCAGCTGATGACAGGATCGTTGCCACTCTCTGAGGAGTATAGTGGAGGAGCCTCTCCTAACATTGAAGAGTGATGTGGAGGTGCATACGGGAATGGTGAAAAACCTGGGATTGAGAGAGAAAGCAGGAGAGATGGAGACCGGCAGAGAAAGTAAAGGAGACTGTTTTAGATATTATTATTGCAACTAAAGAGGCCAGAGTGAAAAACTAGAATCAAGCAGTTTTTCTTATTCACAATATTATTAAATCTTTAAAGGGGCCATGACATGAAAATAGACATATAAGAGGTAATTTTACTTAGTGATGCACGATATATCTGCGGCCGATATATTATGGGCCGATAACCGGGAAATAGGGCTGGGACGGTTACCGCATTACCGCAATACCGCGGTCACGTGACAACCGCGGGTCTGAGCTTGTCACCGTCGTCACCGCAAAAAAACAAAAACAAAAAAAACATTGGCCTTGTTGTGTCCAATGACATGGATTCATTGATTCTAATGATATGGATTATGTCTAATGATATTAGCCTACATGGATTCAAGGTTTTCTAAACAAAACTTATCAAAATATGGAGCAAATCCGACCTTTCGCGAGTTGGGGAGCGCAATGTTCCATGACACATAATAACATTCCATTTGTATTAGAGATGCGCGGATGGGCTATTATTATTTAATCCGCAACTGCATCACAAAACTCATCTGTCCGCACCAACGTTTTTTGATAAATTTTCAAAACCGCATCCGCGGCGCTGACTGTTTTAAGGTCTGAGCGATGCAAGGCGCTGCTGCCGCGAGGCTAGAAAGCTCTTGGCTGTTCTAGAAAGGAGACTGATCCAATGCAGCAAAGATATTTTAAAGGCTAAAGTCCCTAGTAGGCTATAGCCTATTGGCTATGTTGTATCCCCAGAATATCAGCAGTGAAGTCCGTTTCCGATTGGCGCACAGGGATAAAAATAAATAAATAAATAGTAACGCACATCGGCAAACCTGACTACTAGGCTACTGTAGCCTAAAATTGTATCATTTTGTTTTGAATTTTGTTTAAAATGCATTTTAAGATTTCTATTTATTTCTCATGTCTGTGAGGCAGTAGGCCTAGCCGCCGAGTTTCGGTTCATTTATGAGAGAGCTCACGCGCAAGAGATCGCATCGGCGCTTCCACGTCCTGCTGCTGATTATATGTCTGCTATATTTGCTTCTTATTTATTAATTCCAGGCAATTAGTTAATGAAACAGTGATTAAAATTAAGATAACATTTCGTTTTGTATAAATTGTAAGTTAAAGAAAGGCTTTCTACAAAACAAAACTTAATAAAGTGGTCAATTAAATCATGTCTGACCAATCTTCAATGCGAATGTATCTGAGAATAATCTTAAATAAGGAAATCTATACAGTGATTAGTTCATGCCAAATTACTGCTTGATGAAAATTTGACTATTTAAAATTGTGCTCGTTTTTTTTCTTCGGATGTAGGTGACAATATTTAAAGTCTGTCTATCAAAAGCGACTTCTGATGTGTGCGCCAAAATCTGTCGGGGGGGGGACTTCTCTGATCCAATGTAATGTATTTAATGCGGTTTACCGCTATACCGCGGGAATATCTTTCTTTTCAACCGCGGTTAGAAAAAATCCATACCGCCCCAGCCCTACCTGGAAAATCTAAATATCATTTTTGCACCGATAATGAAATTACCGCCGATATTGTAGTCAATAATTTGTTACGGTTTACAGTATTTGCTTTTGGCTGAGAATCTCTGACTGCCTGCAGCGCCTTTCTTTCAGGCAGAGACTCGGGCAGCCCCAAGCAACAGTGTGTGTGCGCGCACACAGCATGTCTGTGTGAGTGAGTGCAGGTGAGGTCAGGTGAGAGCAAAGCTGATGTAGTTCTGTGTGGATTATTTCAACACATCTGGTTTCACCACATCTGGGTCAACATTTGGGTCTGGTTTTAATTTGGGCTAATATGCTGTGAGTTACGACATGCAATTTCCAATATTCTGTTTATGTTTTATGAGGCAATAAAGTAAATGCAACCAAAACTTGTATATTGTATATTTCTTGGGGGCGATGATTTTCGCTTATTACTTACCGAATGTGAGAAATTGCGCATCATTTCTTACTGCACGGCACTGCGATTAAAACTTGCTCCAAAACAATCTAACATGGTTCATAGATCTAGAAAAAAAATTTCACAGAGTGATTTGAGATGGCTAAAAACACTTTTGTGAGTGAAACAAATGTGCTTGTTGTATTTTAATAGTTTAAACTTTTAAAACAATTCATGACTTCGATCTGTATAATGTTACCTATTTCCAATATGATTGTTGAGTTCACATTTCATAAGCTATATAGTGCAACTGTTAAGGATGAGTGTCTGTAGTCAAGTCAAGTGGTTTTTATTGTCGTTCAACCATATACAGTTAGTAAAGTACACAGTGAATGTCAACGTTCCTCCAGGACCATGGTGCTACATACAACAAGATAGGACAAACACAGAACCACATGAGACTACACAGACTAAATAACATACCTATATAAAGTGCACGTGCAAACGTGTGCAAAAAGTACAGGACAGTACAATAAATTACAAAAAATGTACAGGACAATACGCACAGTAAGAGACAGTGCAGCGCCGACCAGTACACAGTAGTGCAAAAAGATGACAGTTTCTAAAAATGACAAATGTAAACATAACATACTATGAGATAATGTTCTATGCACATAGCAGTTATTGAGGTAGCAGCCAGTTATAAAGAGACAATAATTAAAGTGCAACTCAGGACATGTGTGTGTGTGTGTCAGTCCAGTCCAGTATTGAGGAGTCTGATGGCTTGTGGGAAGAAGCTGTTACACAGTCTGGCCGTGAGGGCCTGAATGCTTTGGTACCTCTTGCCAGACGGCAGGAGGGTAAAGAGTTTGTGTGAGGGGTGTGTGGGGTCATCCACAATGCTGGTTGCATTGCGGTTGCAGTGTTTTTTGTAAATGTCTTTGGTGGAGGGAAGAGAGACCCCGATGATCTTCTCAGCTGTCCTCACTATCCTCTGCAGGGCTTTGCGGTCCAAACGGTGCAAGTCCCAAACCAGGCAGTGATGCAGCTGCTCAGGATGCTCTCAATAGTCCCTCTATAGAATGTAGTGAGGATGGGGGGTGGGAGATGTGCTTTCCTGAGGTTCTCCAACAGGTGAACACCAAGGAATTTGGTGCGCCTGACAAACTCCACAGAGGAGCCGTCGATGTTCAGCATCGTGTCCTGCCTTTCGGCTTATCCATGGCTCCACGCACATTCACAAAATGTGGCGATGTGGCCCTCGCTCCACTGAGGCTGAGCAACATTCGCATTATGAATTACCTCGACAGCTGGTTGATCTTAGCACAGACAGAGGAACAAGCTTGCAAACACAGAGACATCATACTTGCACAAATTGAGCATTTGGGACTGAAAGTCAAATGGTCAAAGAGCATGTTAATGCCCAGTCATCAGATTTCATTGTTGGGCATGAGTCTCAACTAAGTCTCTATGATAGTGCGCCTGAAGGAAGAACGCGTTCATTCCATTCAACTGTGTTTGAATATTTTTAAGCTGGGAAAAATGATCTCATTTAAGCTTTTTCAATGATGGCCTCTGCAACAGTGGTCACCCTGCTGGGACAACTGTGGATGAGACCACATCAGTGCTGGCACAGTACTGTACCCCATCATTCATGGCGACATGACCGCTTATGTCTTGTTGTGACACGCTGCTTTCTAACCGTGTAAACCATTTGGAAAATACCCACGTTCTATCAAACGGGGGTGGCACACGGTCAAGTGTCCAGATGCAAAGTGGTCATAACGGATGCATCGAACAAAGGCTGGGAAGCCCTGTGCGATGGCCAACCAGCCTTTGGCATCTGGACAGGTGCTCAGGTGACCTGCCACAAAAAAAAAATGTATTGTCTGGAAAAACTGTGCATTTCTAGCTTTAATGACTTTCCGACCAGCTATCCAGGGGTTTCATGTTCTGATCAGAACCAACAACACGGTCATTGCCTACATAAATCACCATGGGGAGTTCGATCATGTCCATTGATGAACCTGAGGCGGCGGCTTCTCTGAGTGAGAAAGATCTATCGATACGTGCGACACACGTTCCATGCCACATGAACAGTTGCGCAGATTTGCCTTCGCGAATGGACGTTTTAAAAGGAGAATGGAGACTTCGTCCTCAGACAGTTCTGATGATATGGAAGTATACATTCCCTCCTGTCCACTTAATACAACAAGTATTGTACTTCACCGACTGATGCGCACAGGCTCTCGCAACAGGTGCTCGATACCATATTACAAGCCAGAGTCCCTTCAACAAAACGTTTATACACGTTTAAATGGTGAGTACTCGCTGATTGGTGTTCCTCTTGGGACGGGAACCCTGTACAACACACCATACAGCCTAAACGTACCTTTCTACAAGAATATTTAAACACGGGTCTCACCATGTCTATGCTCAAAGTGTATGGCGCTGCCATAGTAGCTGGACATATCCCACTGGGCAATCTATCAATAGCAGACACCCTGTTGGAAGTTCATTATTCTCTCTGTTAGGGAGTCATCAAGATTACCGTAAATACTCATATAAATGGGCATCGTCCAATTTATGCAAGTGTATTGTCATTTATTTCTCATTCAAATCAGCATTCATCTGTAATATAGGCACATTTATGGTTCAGGTTACATCAGCCAAACCTTAAATAGCAACACATTCCAAATTCCAAGCTTTTACATGACACATATTATTCAAACGAGAATCTTTTAATGAATTAGCTAGCAGTTCCAGGTTAAAGGATTATAAATGAAAAAAAAAAAAAAAAAAGAATTGGGTATTGGTATCAGCCACAATGGGCATTGAATTATCAGTTAATGGTACCAGCCCAGAAATTCCATAAAGGTGCATCCCTAATTGTACTATAAAAACATACTGTAAGTTTCAGAAATAAAGACTGTCTTCCTCGCTGCAAATTTTAGTTTTTTGTTGTTGAAACCTGCCTGCCAAAACACATTGTGATGTCACACTGTTGTAGAAATTTGCATCTGATTGCCTCCACAACAACACAGCAATGACTACTTTCCTTATCACATCCCTTGCCCACCCAGCAGCGGTGAGCAGTGAGATTGCAAGTAGAGAGAGCAGGTCAGTCATGACTAGAGAGCCAATCATAACAGTGGGCATTTACTGTCAAGTCTCAAAGAGAAACAGCACCTAAACCAAGTGTTTTTGACAGAGGGTCAGAATGAGGGTGGAAAATTATCATGTTTTACAAATATATGACTACTTTGGTAAAAATAAAAAATTCTAATATTATAAGTGAACATCAAGGAACATATTAAAATAATAAAAAAAGCCCTTTAATGTTTTTTTTTCTTTCTTTCTTTTTATTCTGACATTATTTGAGTGAGTTAATCTAATTTCTGAGGAAAAACTTGGAACATGCTTAAGTCAAATACTTCGTGCAGTATATAGCCTCTGGAATCAACTTATCGGCATCAAACATTGGCATCAATGTTTTTCTAAATGTAACATGGGAGATACAAACTGTAAAATAGAATATAAGAACAATATATGTAAAATAAACATAAAATGTATTATTTGAGACCAAATGGTTTTCTTTTTTTATTTATTAGCAATTAATTAAGATTTATTATTATTATTATTATTATTATCATTGCTCCTGTCCTTTTAAGGATTGGAAAAAGTCAGCACTATTTTATTAATTAGGTTATGGCCACAACCAAGAGTAGGCTACTCAAACTTTACTGATAAGCCTAAGGGCAAAAAACATGATTGTTCCTCTTTAGTCACCTGACTCAGGTGTCCCGCAATCTGGCACTAAACCAAATACGATCAAATCTCATGATGATCAATATAAATTGCAGCATTCAATAATATGAAAATATACAGAGTTTGCTATATCGCTTGTTAAATTCAATTATCACTATGTACGCACAGCGTGAATGAGCACTGCATAAATGTAAATACATGCGATCTGGCTGTGTATCAAAACCCAGTGAGCAGCCAGACATAACTTCTGGGCACCGTCTAAAAGAATCGTATCGAAATGATTTAAAACAAGCATTTCTAGTGCCAAAAGTACTGATTCATGGGCCGTTCACACCGAAATCGCCCTTGCGCTAAACTCTCAGGAGTCTCGAGACGCGCTTAAAAAAGTTGACAGCCTGGGCGCTCTTGCGCGAGACGTTAAACCAACTGAACGCAGCGTAAAAGGTCAAATACGACCACGAAATTCGGCCCCTAGGTAAGCAGTTCAGTAGGATTTGAGATACAGAGACAGCCTCTGTCCATCTGGATTAGAGTTGTCTCTCACTCTGCTGTTTTTTTATCGGCGGTCTGTAGGTCCTACCTCCCGGTGACAGTCCGTTCATTTCGTCGCGACAGTCTGACAGCAGAGGCGATATCTCCCCGTCTGCCATGCCGTAACCTGGCGTTGTAACGGAGAGCAAAAGCGATGCATGAAAGTAAAGCAGAAAGTGTCACATGATTTCTGCTATCAGGAAGTGGACAACAAAACAACACACCCACGAGATCACGGATCAGTCCAATTATTTTCACATGAAGCGACTTAATGTGAAATATTAATGTTTACAACTCGTTAAACCTTTATAACAGACGGCTGCTTCAGAGACTGTAACACATTATGATCAAACTTCATTGAACAGTTTTATAACATTTGGGCGTGTGCATCACAGGAATGTAATGTTCCTTACCATTCAAATTAATATATATATATATATATATATATATATATATATATATATATATATATATATATGAATGGTTAATATATATTTAATTATATATATTTATATATATATATTTTAATTATTTATAAAACTGCTACCACTGCTCGACACGTCAACTGTCCTGTCTCAAGTAGTAATTAGCACTACTGGTTTATTTCCACTCAAAACTTGAAATGAAAGGAATATTCCGGGCTCAATACAAGTTATGCTCAATCGACAGCATTTGTGGCAAAAATGTTGATTAGCTACCACAAAAAAATAATAATAATTTCACTCACCCCTTCATTTTCTTACAAAAAAAAAATAAAAAAAATCTGGGTTACAGTGAGGCACTTACAATGAAAGTTAATGGGGCCAATCTGTAAACATTAAAATACCGACTGTTTCAAAAGTATAACCACAAAACAAACTATGTGTTTTTACATGATTTTAGTGCGATAAAGTTGCTTACTAACCTTTTCTCTGTAAAGTTAAAGCCAATTTTACAACTTTGTTGCTATGGCGATGTAATTTCAACAAACCCTAAAACAACTGTAAAAATTATTTAAACAACTTTATAGTTCAAATAATATACAAGTTTCATCAGAATAATTAATTGTAAGTGCTTATATCAAATTATACGTTTCAAATTTCTGTGTTTTAACCCTCCAAAATCACCCTCATTCACTTCCATTGAAAGTGCGTTACTATTATCTCGATTTTTGCTAAAAAAAAAAAAAAATAAAAATGCTTGAAAACGAAAATAATTTTTTGTGGTATTCAATATGTAGCAAATGCTGTTGATTGAGCTTAACTTGTGCTGAACCTGGAATATTACTTGAAGAGAAAGAAGCCAGAATTTTAAAAGATATCCTTTACTTCACATAAAATCAGAGCAGCAATTAGACACAGAAATATACAAATAAATTACAATAAATATCAATGTAAACATTATCAATGTACATGATTTAGCTGTTATGTACACACATCCCTTAAGCTGTCAATACACAGCAAAAACCAGTAACATAAAAAAGCATTTAAACAACAATTGTCCAGTACCCTGAAAATCCAGCAACACTTCATCTGAAATTAAAGTTATAAAACGTATCTTTATATACAATCCATTTGTAAAATGGAGTAGAGTCCATGTACTCAAACAGACTGAAATTAAACACACACAATGACAAATACAGAATGAATGAGATTAAATAAAAACTTATACAACTGAAAATGCAAGCATGATCATGTGTTAGCAGCTAATCAGTGTTCATGAAAATCAGTGTAAACTGGTTATAGATTAAGATATTTTTAATAATGTAAGGGGACTGTAGATATGTTGTAACTTTTGTCCCGCAAAGTCCCTTGAGTTTTTGTGTTCAAGAACCAGTAAGGAAAAGTAGCCTAGTAGTGTACAAAAAACACACAGCAGCACTTTTTTTTTTTCTCCCCAATTTGGAATGCCCAATTCACTCTAAATCCTCGTGGTGGTGTAGTGACTCACCTTAATCCTGGTGGCAGAGGACACATCACAGTTGCCTCTGCGTCTAAGACCGTCAATCCGCACATCTTATCACATGGCTTGTTGAGTGCGTTACCGCGGAGACGTAGCGCGTGTGGATATTGCCACGCTATTCTCCACGGCATCCACGCACATCTAAGCAAGCCCTCCACCGAGAACCACACATTCTAGCAACCACGAGGAGGTTACCCCATGTGACTCTACCCTCCCTTGCAAACAGACCAATTTGGTTGCTTAGGAGACCTGGCTGGAGTCACTCAGCACACCCTGGATTCAAACTCGAATTCGAACCAGGGGTAGTATTCAACGTCAATCACAGTAGCACTCTTCAAATAATTCTCCCTTTTCCTTCATCATAGCAAATGTACCATACTAAATCTGCACCTCAGTAACACAATATTCACAGTGTCCTAAACATGATGTGATACTGATAAAACGTTTAATGGAACTGATGAAAAACTGGTCAGCGTTACACATTGTAATCAGGAAGTGCTGTATAACTGATGCCGCCAACAGAGGGAGGGGCGGAATGTAGCGGGAACAGCCAACATATAATAGATCCTGCAAATGTGAAAGACAAACAGACATATAAATATTGCAACAACTATAATATACCTCATTGCTTTGGATGTGTTACACAGGAATAGAGAACACAATTCTTAAAATAGTTAAACTTACCACGTCCAAACACCTCTTTCAGCAATGCAATTTTTGGCTTTCTGTTGTGTGTTAGGTGTGGAGGTTGGGTGTTGTTGGGTTTGTCTTTCATTAGTCGGTTCCTCATTTGTTCGATGGGTGTCTCATCGGTTATAATGGACACCAGCTTGGGACGAGAATAAGACATGCAAATAAATTCAACACTTTCATGTAAAATGATTTGCATTTCTTACAGGAAATACCAGTGCTTACAAATCAGCAATAGTGTTAAAGTTTAGGCAAGTATAGGATTTGGTTTCAAATTATTGCCAAATAAGAGCAGCTTTTCTGTTACTGTGCTGACACTTTGTTGGAGTGGCATTTCAATATGCAAATATTATACTACACAGTCAGAGATACACTCACTGAGCACTTTATTAGGAACACCTACGCCTTCTTATTCATGCGATTATCTAATAAGCCAATCATATGGCAGCAGTGTAATGCATAATATCTTGCAGATATGGGTCAGGAGTTTCAGTTAATGTTCACATCAACCATCAGAATGGGGATACATTTGATCTTAGTGATTTCGACCGTGGCATGATTGTGGCAGGCGGGCTGGATGGAGTATTTCTGTAACTGCTGCTCTCCTGGGATTTCCACACATAACAGTCTCTAATTTCCTCAGAATGGTGCCAAAAAAAAGAAAAAGCAGAGAAGTCAACGGAAAATGGCCAGACTGGGTCGAGCGGACAGAAAGGCTACAGTAAGTCAGACAACCAATTTTAGTGAGCAGAATAGCATTTCAGAATGCACAACACATCGAACCTTGATGCAGATAGGCTACAACAGTAGAAGACCATGTTGGGCTCTTAAGTAGGACCGTAGTGTTCCTTACGAAGTGCTCAGTGAGTGTATTTTGAATACAGAACATTTTAACAATACAAGCAGTCAAACTTCAATCATAAAAATCATTAAAATCAATAGCATACCTAAAACTGAAAATGTCTATAAAACAAATAGAGTTGGTTAAGCAGTTCAAGCTAAATTCATTGCAGAAAAATATAGAGATGATTAAAACAAATTAATGTGTAAGGAATATCAGTCAATTGATACAGTATCAATAAATAATTTCAAGTAATGAAGTAAATATAGAACACTAACTGTCACTCTCAGAATAAATTCAGCTTTTAAAATGTTAGCCTAGCCTAGAAAGATCATGATACAGGGAAAAATGCTCCCACTGAAGCCAAAAATTGTTGAAACATACCTGATCATAAAATATCACCAAGACGAAAACTCCAAAAAGTATGGACTCCACCAATAGAATTATATAATGTGCCCTATAGAACAATGAGCAATCAAGAACAATCAGAGAGGCTGATAACATGAATATAAGAGACTGATATTGTGAAAAGCTAATAAAAAATATATAATAAAAGTAAACAATATTAACCCTTTGCGACCCCGCGTACACATATGCTGTATTTCGGCTTCGCTATAGGCAACACATTTAAATTCATTTAATCTGACTGATCTCAGTTCAGGAGACTCTGTGCTGTCAGTAAAGGGTTAAACTTATGACGCAGTCACGTGACCAAACGACATGTCTATGTTTTTGGGAGAAACGTCAACAAAACTACATCTGGTAAGAAACCTAAATACGTTTTTACATTGAAACCTGTTTGAGTCAAAATACTAGTCTCTAGTTTCATCCGATATACCCTTTTCTAAATTTGGGCGATTTATCATAAACACCACACTCCTAAACACAATGTACACAAATGTGTACTTTAGAGCATTTTCTCCTTAGAAATCCTATATTTACTGTGCATTAATACATTGAGAATCAATGGGTTCATCCAAAAGCTGAAAAAAGTTTCTTTCAGAGGCTTTATATGGAGTTAAAATGAAAAATGTTAAACTGTTCTGAGACCAGTGCAGACAGACAGCACACTGGAGGTTAAGTCATACACTAATAGGGAGCATCCTATAGCTCTCTATGCAGCGAAGTGCATTTACTCCTAAAATCTGACCAAAAGTTCAGTTTCAGGCTGCATATGATGTTTGGACCACTCATCATGTTTGACAGACATAGGACAATAGTAATCAGTACATAGATTCAGAATTTATAATGTATACCTTTGTTTTAATATGGTTGGCAGTGATTGGATGATGCTGGCCATTACTTTGAATCAGACATAATTATGCTAATTTCTGATGGAACATCTCAAAGATGTGTAACATCTCAAAAACAGGTATAACCAACACTCCTGAAAACAAATAATTTGATAAAAATAAAAAAACAGACTTTCTACAGCTTGGTATTATTTAAAATTTCACAACATAGTCCCACTGTCCACATATGTTGCCATCAATATTTAGGAAATCTAGTTGCTCAAGAATTGTTTTTATGCACATTTATTTGGTGCTACAAGTTACAAGTCAAAAAGGGAAATAGAAAATGCACAGAGCAGTCTTGCTTGGGCCTCAGGTGGTAAAGCTGTTCTATGTGTAGTAATGCATATCAGAATGTACTTGTATCTTACACAATTAGGTGCTTGCTGGGAGCTTCTTCACCTTCTTTATCTGCATCTCCCTCTCTTTCACTCCTTATTCTCCACACCCAAGCCGACACCACCAGTGCCATGGAATATAGGCTGGCCATGCCTTCAAAGAGATACACAGAGTATGGGGGCAAACAAAATGTCTTTAATATCCAATGGGACCAACAGGCCAAAACAAATATCAAACTTGTCTTTTGCATGAGTCTACAACTAACCTGTGTAGAAAAGGAACTGAATGAAGTATTTTTGATTGAGCTCTCCAACACAGTTATTGATCCTACAAAGGGGCAAAAACATATGCAAATACATTCACCAGCACATGAAGATAGGATATAGACTTGGGGACAATGACAGGGAGAAAAAAAATCAAATACAGCGTAACAAGATATTAAAAAAATTTGGTGGATAGCGACATTGGCCAACGGAGATTGAGAAGAGAGAGAGATCCAGCATCCGAATATGCCTACTTCCTTATTATTTAATATGCCAAAAGTAACATGTCAAATGAGTAGGATGTCCAAATCCTCAGTGTTCATATAGGTGAAAAATACCTACTACATCCACTGAGATTCTGAAGTGTGCATCCACTGAACACTTTACTATACCATAAGGTAACTGAAAGTATATTCTTCGTCAAATGCAGTACATAAAGTATGTAAATTCAGATACGGAAAGAGGGGCTGACCAGGGGCAATGGTGGTCCATTCTCCTGATGCAGCGCTGGCAAACTCTGCAGTGATGGGCACGTGGAGGCCGGTAAGTCTCACAGCGACTGCACACTGTCCAACCCTCACAGCCCTGATGACACCAACACAATGATTTAAAGACAATTTAACAGAGTAAAGACATTGTAAAAATAAGCAGCAAAGCAACCACATAATATATACACAATGCTATTTAATATAAATGAGCTGAACGTAAGGATACCCATAAAATCATGAAAGACCATAGGCAAGATGGCATAAAATTATTTGCAATTGAAACTGATGCTGTGAGGAAGAGAGGTAGTCTTTTCAGTGGGTTTTACTCTTTATGTAGATAATTTTAGCTGACAGAACAATGGCAAAAACACAAATCCACTTGACAACAAAACTACAGAAAGCATTCCCCTCACAGCCTTGTTTTTAATCAAGATCAATTAAATATGGAGTGACTATTTGCACTAGTTGTAAACAGCACCTGCCACACAGTGTGGCTACTTGCACTCCATTATTCTGGTGAAAACACACAAATTGAATACAAACTGCGCCCCTGTGTCACTGCAGTCGGATGGGGTGTAACGACAATGGTGTGACGACACTAATTTTTGCGGACGACATGATCAATTCAGCCTTTTTCCCCTATCCTGTTTCCCATCTCCACTATTAATTTCCTTTAATACTACTGAATAATAATAAAGAAATATTTATACAAATATTGATTTCCTCAGAGATTTAGTGACAGTGAAGGTCAGCCATGGTTTTACTATAGTAATATTGTAGAACCATGTTATTTTTTTGGCGGAAGCCATACAATAATATGGTGTTCATATAGTAACCATGTTTAATTTTGTGGTTATGATTTTATTACAATACACCCTATTGATACTCTTGTTACTATAGAAAAAGAGGTAGGGGTTGGTGGGGGTCTCTGTGGGACACATTCTGCAGTGATACCACTATGCTGCATTTTAGTATTTAATTAGGGGTGCAAATAGTATCTAACACTATTTGCACTTATGCAAATATCTTCTGCCAATAAATATGGTGTTTACCCAGTCTAAGGTCAATAACAAATACACAATAAACAAAAGACTTAGGTTACAAAAAAAAAATACACTTTTACAAAACAACTGTTATACTAATAAAATGAATGCAACTTTAATACAGTTACAAAAGTAGCATATGCAAGCTAGCCACCACAAAATAATTTAATAGCTGGCGAATCATATTAAGCCAGCCAGACTTGAACCTACTCTGTCATTTGGGCAGTTAGACTGGGACCTCAAGTCAGAGAAGTCAAGGGCTGTCTCGGGTAAAGGAACCATACCTGCAATGCACAAGTACAGGCTAGTTTACATGCTGTAAGCATACACTAAAACACAATCCATAAACAGTGTATGAGTGGAACACGTAATCACCTGAAAACAAAAAGGTATGGGTGACAATATGATTGAATACCTGTGAGAGGAGCCAGTGTGACTTCAATTTCAATGACTTGATATTTAAAGGTCAGTGGAGACTGAGTGGTGTGTTTATGAACCAGAGCCAGAATGAATGGCACACTGGAGTGTCATTAGATAAATCTGATCCATTCGTCAATAAGACAAAGCAATGCCAAATATCAATACCTAGAACACTTACCAGGGTCAGAAAACACAGCTTTTGAGTGGCACGCCAGCAGCAGTAACAGAATCATATTAAACGTAGAGCCATGTAGAGTGCACCATACACTAAACACAAAGAGAGAGTAAATAAAAGTTACTTCAAAATATTTATGCAATTATTCCACAGTCCCTTACAAAATTATACTGTGGCGGCACTGCGGTACATTGATAGTATCAGATGGTCATCCCATTATCCTTTGATATACAGTAGTACACTCCAAGTTTCACGTTTGAACAACTACTGACTCGTTTAAATGTCTACAAAACTAATTTCAAACGAGTAAAGAATGAAGTCAGGGGTGTACAAAACTTTGACTCGTGGAGTAGTCTTTATACCATGGCACAACGAATACAGTCGTACTACAATTGTATACGTCGTAAGATATCATGAAACTTTAAACCATAGTAAACAGACGTTGAACGGTGCACTATCCTAGTTGCTTTTAGTTAAAATGCACAGTAGTCACATTTCGCTGATAAAAAACCCCCCGCAGAACGCTGATTTAAGTCACGCGCGTTGCTTTAGAACGGTTGTTGCTGTGGGTGATTCTATAAAAAAATAATAAACCGACGACCAACAGCGTTGGTTGTGATTACGTTATCTAAACATCAAGGATTAAGATACAAACGCTACCCTTTCACAGCGTCTTGAATTCGTCACTCACCTTCCAGAATACGCAGGGATCAGGACATACTGAATTACCACGTAGTCAGCGTAAAATACACTGAAATAAGTTAAAAGAAGACAAATAAACCCGCATGGGTCCCTCCGACAGCGAAACGCAGCCATTTTTCCATCAGCGTTCTTCCTGATGACGTCATATATGTACGAGCGTGATGCGTCCCGGGTTGTCCACTAAACGAGTTCAATCGGTTCAGTGTGAACTACTGGTTCTGTCAAAATCTACTTCTGCTTTATTAGTGGTGCTTGCAAAGCATCACTATTGTAATCTCACATACTTATTATACTTTTTATTTTTATTTTTATTATATCTCTTAACAAAACTTCGGCACCTAACTCGTCCCGCACCGTTTGGCGTAGACCCACGAATGAGGTGTCAAATCGAACGGCCTATTGAGGACACGTGTGCTATGACTTTTATAAGCGATCGGGGGTACGGTATTTGCCCCAGGGGCAAAAAAGCGGCCGAAAAATCCCATAGACTTAACATTGAGACAAACTTTGACGCGTCACAGCTCCAAGCGAGGATTTCGTAGAAACGTGTGATTTGCCACATTTGAAGAGGCTGGCAGGCTCTGTAAGAGCATACCTCAATATGGGGTAAAAGTTGCACCCCTGGGGGCAGGAGCTGCCCAAAAATGCCCCAATTGACTTATAATGGTGTAGGACGGCCCATGAAATGAAAAAGGCATAGGGATTTGTATTGAACATAGCTCTGGATCACAGTGTCATAGAGACGAGGGGTGGGCTCATTTTACTCAGACAACCAATCAGTCTCTCTGGATCATTGTGAAGCTATCAAGCCACGCCCTAGCAACCATTAAGAGCACCTTAGCAACAAGTCCCATAGACTTCTATTGAAAAAGATCAAAGGGATATCTCCGGATAGAAGTGTCATAGAAACACAAGGGTGGTCTCGTTTGACTCGGGACAGCAAACAGCCAATCATGCATCACTTCAACACTTCCTAGCCCCTCCCTAGCAACCATTGTCGAGCACCTTAACAACCAAAATCCATAGAGGGATATCTTCCATTCTGAATGTCACAGAGGCATGGGAGTTGGTTTATATCATTCATACTGACAAGCAGCCTTTGGAGATTCATGATTGGCAGCTGCCAAGCCACTCCCTAGCAACTACACAGAGTACCCTAGCAACCGCTTAGCAGTAACTATATCTCTGCACCAGAAAATCAGAGAGACTTCTGGGTTGATTTATTTCAATCAGGATGGCAAGGAGACTTGATAAGTATCACTATGTTAACTGCCTAGCAACCAGATGGGGTTACCCTAGCAACCGAGTAACAAATCACATATCTCTGCATCAGAAAAACGTAGAGACTTCCGGGTTGACTTATTTCAATCAGGATGGCAAGGAGACTTCATTAGTATCACTATGGTAACTGCCTAGCAACCAGATGGGCTTACCCTAGCAACCGAGTAACAAATCACATATCTCTGCATCACAAAAACATAGAGACTTCCGGGTTGACTTATTTCAATCAGGATGGCAAGGACACTTGATTACTATCACTATGGTAACTACCTAGCAACCAGATGGGGTTACCCTAGCAACCGAGTAACAAATCACATATCTCTGCACCAGAAAATAGTACAGACCTCTGGGTTGATTTATTTCACTCAGAATGGCAAGGACACTTGATTAGTACCACTATGGTAACTGCCTAGCAACCAGATGGGGTTACCCTAGCAACAGAGTAACAAATCACATATCTCTGCACCAGAAAATAGTACTGACTTCCGGGTTGATTTATTTCACTCAGGATGGCAAGGAGACTTGATTACTATCACTATGGTAACTGCCTAGAAACCAGATGGGGTTACCCTAGCAACCGAGAAACAAATCACATATCTCGGCACCAGAAAATAGTACAGACTTCCGGGTTGACTTATTTCACTAAGGATGGCAAGGAGACTTGATTAGTATCACTATGGAAACTGCCTAGCAACCAGATGGGGTTACCCTAGCAACCGAGTAACAAATCACATATCTCTGCACTAGAAAACAGTAGAGACTTCCGGGTTCACTTATTTTACTCAGGATGGCAAGGAGACTTCATTAGTATCACTATGGTAACTGCCTAGCAACCATATGGGGTTACCCTAGCAACCAAGTAACAAATCACATATCTCTGCATCAGAAAAACGTAGATACTTCTGGGTTGGTTTATTTCAATCAGGATGGCAAAGACACTTGATTATGATCACTATGGTAACTGCCTAGCAACAAGGAGGGGTTACCCTAGCAACCGAGTAACAAATCACATATCTCTGCACCAGAAAATTGAAGAGAATTCTGGGTTGATTTATTTTAATCAGGATGGCCAGGACACTTGATTAGTATCACTATGGTAACTGCCTAGAAACCAGATGGGGTTAACCTAGCAACCGAGTAACAAATCACATATCTTTCCACCAGAAATTTGTAGAGATTTCGGGTTGACTTATTTCACTCAGGACGGCAAGGAGACTTCATTACTATCACTATGGTAACTGCCTAGCAACCATATGGGGTTACCCTAGCAACCGAGTAACAAATCACATATCTCTGCATCAGAAAAACGTACAGACTTCTGGGTTGGTTTATTTCACTCAGGATGGCAAGGAGACCTGATTACTATCACTATGGTAACTGCCTAGCAACCAGATGGGGTTACCCTAGCAACCGAGTAACAAATCACATATCTCTGCACTACAAAACAGTAGAGACTTCCGGGTTGACTTATTTTACTCAGGATGGCAAGGACACTTGATTAGTATCACTATGGTAACTGCCTAGCAACCAGATGGGGTTACCCTAGCAACCGAGTAAGAAATCACATATCTCTGCACCAGAAAACACTACAGACTTCCGGGTTGACTTATTTCACTCAGGATGGAAAGGAGCCATGTGTTGTATTACCTTGGTAACTGCATAGCAACCACTTGGGCTTACCCTAGCAACCGAGTAACAAATCACATATTTCTGCACCAGAAAATCGTACAGACTTCTGCTTTGATTTATTTATGACCATAATTTTTGTTCTTTTCAAGTTATAGCATGCTGTTTCACGAGTTTTGCCACGACAAGCACCACTCACATTTTCTTCAGGAAATGTACCTATCTAGTTAAATATCTACAATTCAAATAGGACTAAAAAGAGTCTCATATTGTACACACTCAGTTTAATCAGATAAAAAAAAAAAAAAACACACAGATTGTTGGAATGACAAACATGTATTTATTTAGTTTTTCTCTCTCATTAAAGAATAATTAGTTTCTCGTTAAGCGCAATCTGAGCTTGAGTGAGATTCGCCAGGTAGGTCACCATCAACAGATCCTGAAAGAAACAAAAGAGTTTACACACTTCAGAAGCACTACTACACAACTTTGAATCAATCTGACAAACACAATGATTAAGGGTGCTTTCACACTAGCACTTTTGGAGCGCACCAGAGCTCAAATGACGTCAAAGTTTGGTTTGTTTGGGTGGGTGGTGTGAACGCTGTTTTCCAAACTCGGGTGAGCACCTGAGAACCGCACTTGTGTCCACTTGAAATGTGGTCTGGGGTACAGTTCCAACACATTCTCACACCCAACTCGTCACATATGGACGCTTCGGGAGGACCCCTTCGGCGGGTTTTAAAACATAAAAAAAACAGTTGGAGGGCCAGATAAAGCATAAAAAACAGTTGGAGGGCCAGATAAAGACGTCAAATTACAACGACCACGCTCCGGTTCGGAGATACATAGAAGTCTATCGGAGTACCCTGCGCGTCGAAAAATGACGCCAAAGGTATACCCAACTCGTCAATATGTGACGAACTGCCCGAAGCGTCCGTATGTGACGAGTCGGGGTGAGAATGTGTTGACAGTTCATGTGAACTCCGGTGCGATTTGCTGCTAATATGAACGCAATCATACCAAATTGCAGAAGTGTACCCTTAATGATGACAAATAATTTGTAGGCTCCTGATCACAATTATTATTGTATAATGCATATCTCATACCAGCTGGTGTCCAAATAATTCACCTTCAGAGAACAGCTCACAGTCTTCACATCTCTTGCAAAGCATCCGCGTGCTCAAGGCAGACAAAGGTAAAAATCTTCACATCATTGCACATTCAATGCATCCATGACAGACAAAAAAAATAATTGTCCTTTTGTGCATATAAAGTTTTGGTTGTAATACAAAAAGATATGTACTTAAATAACAGTGAAGCTTATGTCTTCTTGAGTCATTGCCTAGTTACAGTAGTAAACACCTGCCGATTGTATTCACGTTGATGACGTAACCAGGTCGCGGTTCGGACCAAAAAAACATGATGTGAACAGGGACGAGCGGGGGAGGAAACAAACTCTGGTTCAATCGAACCAAGTGTGAAAGCACCCTAAAAGGATGTCATGTATTTCAGGATGTGTCACTTACATTAATGTTTGAGTTAAGCATGCTCTCAAAATCTTCTGCCGTGATTTTGGGCACTTTGTTCACCAGATCCATCAGGTAACGACCAACGCTGTTATCTGCCATCACTTTACCAGACTGAAAATAACATTTGCAGTCATTAAACAATACAGTTAAGATCTAGTGGATTTCTCCTAAAACAATTCTTTGTTTACATATATGACTTTTAGCATAAAATTCTTTCTGAATTATAATAAAAAAAATAGAGTAAAAAAAACTAAAATAAAATGGGTATAGCATGGAAATGCTTGTCTTGAACGCCACTAAATAATCTGAAAATCCTTCGTTCAAGTAATCCCTAAAAGAGACATAAAACGCTCACCATTACATCCTCTATATATGAGAGCACTGTAGAAAGCATTTCCTGTATGCGTCCTGCTGCACTGCCCACCTGTACCAGGTCTGTTGTCAGCCCGTTTGTGCGGTTGGGAGATGCTCGAGTCCTTTGTAGAAGGTCAACTATAAAAAGAGATATTAGAGTTAAAAATTAGTTTTGTGGACAAAAATATAATTGTGCCACCATATTAATTTAATTATACAATTATAAAAAAAATAATAATAAAAAAAGTAATTGATGACTTGGACCAAATAATAAAGAAAATCAGCCAATAAGTGTCCAACATAGATGAGAACTCCTTCAATACTGTTTAAAAAGCATCCCAGGGTGATACCTCAAGAAGTTGGTTGAGAAAATGTCAAGAATATGCACAGATAACTGTGCCTTTAAGCAGTTTGTAAAATTCCAGAAAATGATGTCAAGCCTTCAGGCAATTAGCTTCTGATAGGAGGTGTACTGAATTGGAGGTGTACCTGCGGATGTATTTTAAGGCCTGCCTTCAAACTCAGTGCCATATTGCTTGACATCATGGGAAAATCAAAAAACATCACAAAAATAGTTTTGGACCTCCACAAGCCTGGTTCATCCTAGGGAGCAATTTACAAATGCCTGAAGGTACCACGTTCATTTGAACAAACAATAGTAAGCAAGTATAACACCATGGAACCACGCGGCCATCATACCGCTCAGGAAAGAGACGCATTCTGTCTCCTAGAGAAGAATGTAGTCTGATGCAAAAAGTGTAAATCAATCCCAGAACAACAGAAAAGGACCTGGTGAAGATGCTCGAGGAAACAGGAAGTCAAGTATCTATATCCACAGTAAAAACAAGTCCTATATCAACATAACAAAGGCTGCTCAGCAAGGAAGAAATCACTGCTCCAAAATCGCCATAAAATAAGCCAGACTACAGTTTGCAAGTGCACATGGGGACAAAGATCTTCCTTTTTGGAGAAATGTCCTCTTGTCTGAAGAAACAAAAATTGTTTGGTCATAATGACCATCATTATGTTTGGAGGAAAAAAGGCGAGGCTTGCAAGTCAAAGAACACCTTCCTAACCGTGAAGCATGGGGGGTGGCAGCATCATGTTGTGGGGGTGCTTTGCTGCAGGAGGGACTGGTGCACTTCACATAATAGATGGCATCATCCGGAAGAAAAATTGTGTGGATATATTGAAGCAAAATATCAAGACATCAGCCAGGAAGTTAAAGCTGGGTCTTCCAAATGGACAATGAGCCCAAGCGTACCTCCAAAGTTGTGGGAAAATGGTTTAAGGACAATAATGTCAAGGTATTGTAGTGGCCATCACAAAGCTCTGACCTCAATCCGATTTGTGGGCATGTGCAAGAAGCATGTGCGAGCAATGAGGCCTAAAAGCCCGACGCAGTTACACCAGTTCTGTTTGGAGGAAAGGCCCAAAATTCCAGCAATTTATTGTAAGAAGCTTGTGGAAGGCTACCCAAAATGTCTGACCCAAGTTAAATAATTTAAAGGCAACGCTACCAAATACTCACAAAGTGCATGTAAACTTCTGACCCACTGAGAATGTGATGAAAGAAATAAAAGCTGAAATAAATAATTCTCTCAACTATTATTCTGACATTTCACATTCTTAAAATAAAGACAGGGAAAGTTTTCTACAATTAAATGTCAGGAATTGCGAAGTTTAAATGTATTTGGCTAAGGTGCATGTACATTTCTGACTTAAACTATATATATATAAGCCATATAATAGAATGGGCAATCTGCAAAATTCTGACCTCCAATGCGCTCTGTGTCATAGTAGATGTACTTGACTGTTAGTGGGGTGAACATGACGCCAACTGTCTTGCTCGGGACACCCATCTGTGAACTAACAACACAAACAACAAATCAGTGCAGAAGATTTACATTTATACTTGTTGTATTGAGATGTTAACTTGTATATAGGTGTTTCTTAAACTTCAGGCACTTCATGTCCCAAGGGTTGATTTTTTTATTTTTGTTATATGAAGGTCACATTAAAACTGACTTGAAAAACGTTTTAGCATTTCTTCATTTAATTTTTATACTTGCCTGTATTAGGAATGTCCCAATACCAATACTGGTATCAGAATCGGGTCTGTTACCACGCTCATGTACTTGTACTCTCAAAAGTGCTCCGATACCAAAAACCGATACCATCTGACATACGAATGTCATTCTGTAAAGATTCAGCGCACAGATTAAAATAAGATTCAGCGCACAGATTAAAATCACGTTATACCTTAGTAAGGTTAACCGCAAAAGCTGCATTTAATGAGATAAATACATAGTTTGCATGTGCCGTGTGCTTCAAATGTGAGTGTTTGGGAATGTGTGGAGCTGGTGGTGTGATGACATACACAGGAAAAAAAACATCATGATCATTGCATGCCTTGTTTGTAGCAGTTGACAGTGAGCAGAGCACCAATTCACTTTGTAGCACGAGGCATATCCAGACTACATTTGATTTAATTTAATAGCAACCTTTTGCAGTGTAATAATCACTTTGAGGCACGTAGCAACCAGCTTTTCTGGATTGAGAAGCTTCCGTCATAACACAGAAACACTTCAAAATAACAGCTCTGCTAAAATAAAAGCAACATTTTGAAGTATGACAGATATAGATCAGTACTGTATAGTTATGCAATACTCGCTTTAATACTACCACTAATAATAATAATAATAAAAACATCAATAATTGTATTATATTTAAGCAATATCTCATATCTATGATGCTCTGTTATGCAGCACTTTATTTAACAAAAATATCTCCAATGTTGTTTTTGTATTGTGCTGTAAGGTTCTGTATAAAGCACTTCATTTAATAAAAACAATACAATATTATGTTGAAAATTAATTGTATATTTTCATTTAAAGTTTTAATGAAAGCACTATTTTGATGATAAAATGTGAAAACTGTTGATATGGAATTCAGGAGCGAAAAAAAAAAAAAAAACAAACAAAAAAACACAGGTATCGGATCCGGTATCGGAGAGTACCCAAAAAAGAGAGAATTAGTTTTTTACTATTTTAGCCTTGTCCCAGAGCCAGACTTTGAGTATGAATCTATGAAAATCCATTATAAAACAATCAGTTATTACATGTTTAAAACTATGATCATCTGAACAAAGAGTAAAATAAACAATTATAATATTTGTTGTGTAAAAATAATTTCAGTTTTTCAAAAATGATGACTGTCCAACAGTTGTTGCATAATTTCCACCACATCAAACAAATCTGTCCTTAATAAAAGTTTTTCAAAAGGTTTTTGTAGTTGTTACCAAGCCGACTAAAATGTCAGCAAAGAGCATGCTTGAGATGAAATAGGAGAAAAGTGATGTTTGAAGAAAAAGAAAAATCATCTGTAAGCAGATTATTGTTTTTGGCCTTCCTTTCCAATCAAGCTGTAAATGCAAAACGTGTGAATACATCACACTTTAGAATACATCAAATGTTAGCTATGAAAATAGTCTCAGAAAGAAAAAGTCTGCATTTTTATTTTAAATAGTTTTTATTCCACCTCATAAATTCTGTAAAACAAATACTACATAATTTAAGATGTGGTGGAAATACCACTGTTCTGAGAATTCAAAGAAATTTTGTTTTTTTAACCTACTGTGATGCATGACAAAACAAAAACGTTTTAACTAGACTTCTTTCTAGTCCACAGCACTAAAATTTGTAGAAAAATGCAAGCGAAAGAAGGAAACATGAGTGAATTAGTGGGTCAGCATACCTGACGTAGGCACGGATGTTCATTTTGTTGCTCTGAAGGGCTGTGTCCACTGTGAGGTGAATGGGGTTTGGAGCCTCTCGGCTGTAATACTCATGAATCAGAACAGAGTGCTCTGTGATGTCATATCCTGTGGCATACCTGGCAACAAAGGAAAGATTAAGCTTTGAATTTGTTTTCATTATGCAAGCACTGTAAGATTAAGTTAAAACCAGGATCACTGAAATCATTAAAGATCATGGTCACCTACCATCCAATAATGAGTTCACTGGGTGAAACCTTTTTATGAAGCTCATACATGTTCTTGGCAAACTCCATGTCCACAGCCACCTATAACAAATATATAATTTTTGACACTTGTTACAACTGATGGGTAATGATGGCTTTGTGTTGCAACAGCATTGCGCGGAGGTTACTATGGTTTTTGTCTTGATTCTCAAATAGTTAATAGTTGCAAAAACTTTTTCGACATGCAAAGTGTCTGAATTCTAAAAACGTTCCTACTGTAATGCCCCAAAGTTAAGAGATGGTTGCCAAAGCTGGCTAATGTCAATTAATAATGTGTTAATGTGACTATGGGCATTTGTTTAATAACAACCACACAGGATCTAATATCATGACATACTTAACCATCCAATTCCACCAACAAAATAGTACCAGCAAGTAAAATTGCATTACCATGTTTTGCTTCATTTTAGACACATTTGACATATAATTATGGGAATCATTTAAAATCATGATATATATCAAAATACTTTTAAGGATAAAGTGAAAGATGTGTTGTTTATTTGTCTCACCTCATCCTCAGACTCATTGTGAGGAACAGAGAAGCAGTTGGTGACTTCTACTGAATGCTTGTCTACAGTTCCTGCAGGACACAGAAATTTTACAAGTTAAGTGCTGATGACAGCTATAAAAAATGAGCAAATATGACACATTACGGAATTGGTCACACATTTAGTTTGTACACTATTCGTCCTCACCGCCTGCAACACATGCTTCATGAGACAAAAACGACTCTTGCTGTCTGTATTAAAAGCAACACTCCTGGATCTCACTCATAATATTACATGACCCACCTAATAATGTCCCGATCACGCGACTAGCTCCCTCATTCCTACGTTCGTAAGAGTCCGCAATCGATGCTAGAACCACCGGGTGGATTTTCACGACTGGGCCGTACACCGCCATGATTTAGGAAAGGAAGTGGAGAAAGGCGTCAATCAGAGAAGAAGAGAGAGTGTGAGTGACTCACTGTAGGATATGTGCTGCTCCCCCCTACTGTTTGTACACACAAAAAGCAAGTAGGCATAGCTGCAGGCCGGAGGTCTCCGGCATATACACTCACCTAAAGGATTATTAGGAACACCATACTAATACTGTGTTTGACCCCCTTTTGCCTTCAGAACTGCCTTAATTCTACGTGGCATTGATTCAACAAGGTGCTGAAAGCATTCTTTAGAAATGTTGGCCCATATTGATAGGATAGCATCTTGCAGTTGATGGAGATTTGTGGGATGCACATCCAGGGCACGAAGCTCCCTTTCCACCACATCCCAAAGATGCTCTATTGGGTTGAGATCTGGTGACTGTGGGGGCCATTTTAGTACAGTGAACTCATTGTCATGTTCAAGAAACCAATTTGAAATGATTCAAGCTTTGTGACATGGTGCATTATCCTGCTGGAAGTAGCCATCAGAGGATGGGTACATGGTGGCCATAAAGGGATGGACATGGTCAGAAACAATGCTCAGGTAGGCCGTGGCATTTAAACGATGCCCGATTGGCACTAAGGGGCCTAAAGTGTGCCAAGAAAACATCCCCCACACCATTACACCACCACCACCAGCCTGCACAGTGGTAACAAGGCATGATGGATCCATGTTCTCATTCTGTTTACGGCAAATTCTGACTCTACCATCTGAATGTCTCAACAGAAATCGAGACTCATCAGACCAGGCAACATTTTTCCAGTCTTCAACTTTTGAGCTCTTGCAAATTGTAGCCTCTTTTTCCTATTTGTAGTGGAGATGAGTGGTACCCGGTGGGGTCTTCTGCTGTTGTAGCCCATCCGCCTCAAGGTTGTGCGTGTTGTGGCTTCACAAATGCTTTGCTGCATACCTCGGTTGTAACGAGTGGTTATTTCAGGCAAAGTTGCTCTTCTATCAGCTTGAATCAGTCGGCCCATTCTCCTCTGACCTCTAGCATCAACAAGGCATTTTCGCCCACAGGACTGCCGCATACTGGATGTTTTTCCTTTTCACACCATTCTTTGTAAACCCTAGAAATGGTTGTGCGTGAAAATCCCAGTAACTGAGCAGATTGTGAAATACTCAGACCGGCCCGTCTGGCACCAACAACCATGCCACGCTCAAAATTGCTTAAATCACCTTTCTTTCCCATTCTGACATTCAGTTTGGAGTACAGGAGATTGTCTTGACCAGGACCACACCCCTAAATGCATTGAAGCAACTGCCATGTGATTGGTTGATTAGATAATTGCATTAATGAGAAATTGAACAGGTGTTCCTAATAATCCTTTAGGTGAGTGTATATATGGCAACAATCATATATCATTGCAATATAACAATGAAATCAGGTGCAAAAGTGCATTGCAGGAAAAGATCAACTAAAATACATAATTAAAATAAAACCAAAAAGCTAGGGTTTGTTTTTTAAATCATATTCTTCTATTATTTCAAAAAGTTTTTGTGTATTTTTACTTTTCATAATTTGCAGACCCTTTGTGTAAGAAAGAAACACATTGTGAAATACAGAAAACCTGGGTTTCACTTTCAAATATTTAGATTTGTGTATATAAAATTTCCCAAAAATAAGGATGTCATTAACCATAAAATCTTTGTAGCTGTTCATAACAAGTCCAAAGACAATGTCCTTATGAGAGAAAACAGCAAGAAGAGGAACCTTTGGGAAAAGCCACTCATGAATGTCAAGCCATAAAGCCTCTACATACATACAATGGAAAAATAAATGATCTGTAGTTTCAATCTCATCACAAAATAGGCCTACACAATTACTAGTTTCAATTCCAAATCTTTGTCGTACAAATTCACTGAAAGGATAAACATCGTTTAAAATTTTGAAATGGATTTCCTTAGCTTTGGGGGTTAATGGGAGTTTTAAATAATTTGTTCGTAACCTGAATTATTGTTTCTTTTGAGAAAACCTGTGATATCAAGTTTGTATAAACTACAAAAGGGAACAAAATATTATCAAACATATTTCTGATAGATTTGTTTGAAAATGTAGTATCTTGAAATCGTAACCTCGAATTAAAAGTGATGGGAGGCACAGGGTGGTGGGATTAGAATGTGAAAGGAATCCTTTAATTAGACATATAATAGAGTTGGGGATAGCTTTGATTATAGAATTAAATGTGTTCCGATTACAGATTATATCATATTTAAGACAAAAATTATCATATGAAATAATGTCTCCGGCATATATATATATATATATATATATATATATATATATATATATATATATATATTAGATTTTATGTATGTATACATTGATTTTGATTTAAAAAAATTTAAAATTATATTATATATATATATATATATATATATATATATATATATATATATATATACATTTGTATATATTCACATAAATTATGCCTCATTATGTCTCTCTTCACATTCCAACACTAATGGATCAATAGAACAGCATAACCAGCAGGTGGCGATAAAGTTCATTATATTACGTGCCCAGTTTTCCTAGCTTTGACGAAACAAGTTTAAAAAAAAGATCGTGCAGTTTTCAAATGCCTCATTAATCTACTTTAAATATATTTTAACTGTATTTGTCTAAATAAAAAGTTGAAGCCACGCATAAAGTTCCTACTTACTGATAGATATCACTGGAATACTGTTCTAAGAAACCATTAGATTTGTAAACAGCGTAGAGGTATCTGACCACGGCCCGCGCGGGTTCAAGGTCTAGCCAGAACCCTTTTACATAGGAACCTACAAGCTTAGCCTAAATGAGCATAACGCGGCGGCCAAAGACATTCTGTAGACTGTACACCAACGAGGAGGCATGAGGCCGTTTTTTAAATGTATGTCTATGTAGGATATGCTTTATTACTCGGAATAAACTGCTTTTGTGAGGGAACAGCTCATATTTTAATGAATTGACCGCCTTACCACTAATATTCAACATGTTTTACACCCAAAAAAATTATTTTGAATGAACTATGTTTGGAGTTTACTAAGATATAATTGCTGTTTTAAAAGAGAAGACGCTGAAAAACTTGCGACAGTTAGGTGTCGGTTTACGGTTCTCCTGATTCTCTTGCATGGTATCCGCAAACGGGGATTTACCGTCGTAATACCATAGTTACGCTCTGTACATGTAAAAAAAAAGAAGAAGAAGAAGAAGAAAAAGAAAAAGAAGAGTAGGTCATTATATATAAATAGAAGCTCTCTGGTATAGCTGCAGGCCTGAGACTTCCAAATGGGAGCGGGATACAAAAGAGGTCACAGTTAATGTTAGGGACAGCCAGGGTTAGGTTAGGGCAGGGATGACAAACTTTTCTACTGAGGGCCAAAAATCAATCTTGATTGAGGTATTTGGGCCAAAAGAGAGCATTGCATTACTATAAGAAACTCAGGGGCTGGAATTTATTTCTGAAAATTGCATATCCTGCATTGTTACTAAATCCTATTCTATTTCTCATTCACATATTTCAAATATTTTGGCTATTAAATGAATAAGCCAATTTAATAAAACAATGAACATTAGTCAGAGATATTGTAACGAACACTGGTGAGGGCACCTCCCCCTTCAGTCATCGGAGATCGGGTTTACCGGTGTATTAACCAGTAAAACCACATTCCCCATTAACCCACATATCTAGGTCTGATTATGCTCCAGCTGTGCCTTGTTGTCTCTTCCCTATTTAAGTCATGTCTGTTTTCCACTTCACTGTGAAGTCTTGTTTGCTCTGGCTACATTACCAAGCATTATCCTGTTTACTCTGAGATTTACCGTGTACCAACCTTGCTTTGTTCTCCGACCCTGTTTGATTTCCACTTCCCTGTGAGTACCTTGCCTGTTTATCAATCTCCATTGTCTGCTGCCTGCCCCGATCTTCTGCCTGCTCTGATATCGTATCTGCCTGCCTACTATATTCCTGTCTGCTTGTGGTTTGACCCTGCCTGTACGTTTGATTATTCCTCTGTCCAATAAAACCGCTTATGGATCTCAACCCACTTGAGTCTTCATTACAGAAGACTTCGCCAAACACCGATCCAGCGGTGATTTCACGCATGGCCGAAGAACTCTCTGTGCAAGCTAATCTGCTGGCTACACAACAACACCAACTCGGTCGGCTCACGTCAGCGGTAGAGGAGATGATGCACTCCATGCAAGCCTTCCACCAGCCCGCACCTGCACCGGCGCCGGCAGAGCCTCAAGCCAGCACGGAAGCCGTTGTCAATCCTCATCTTCTCACATCCACCAGCCCACGATTCGCGCTACCCGACAAATTTGACGGTACGCCCTCTAGGTGTAAGGGGTTCATCATGCAGTGCTCGGTTTTCCTCTCACAACAACCGGCACTGTATCCCACTGATGAGAGTAAAATTCTCTTTATGAGCTCCGTGCTCACGGGGAGAGCCCTCGACTGGGCCACCGCGGTCTGGACCAACCAGGGGTTCACCCAGTTTTCCTTTGACTCATTCAGGCAGGGACTGATTGACGTCTTTGATCACCCCGAGGGCGGTAAGAATGCCGACGAACAGCTCCTGGCTCTCCGCCAGGGAAACCGCACAGCGGCGGATTACGCACTCTCCTTCCGCACCCTCGCCGCACAAACCGGTTGGGTGGATTCCACTCATAAGCTCCTCTTCCGGCAGGGGTTGAATGCGGAACTCCAATCCGAGCTGGCCTGTCGCGATGAGGGAACTTCACTAGAGCAATTCGTCTCCCTGGCCATCCGCATTGACCGCCTCATCCGCTCCAGACGTCCAGTTCAGTGGCCCCAGCCCGGCGGGCCACACCTTTCCCAACGGGACACCAACACCATGATACATCGGAGCCTATGCAGGTCGACCGAACCCACATCTCTCCCGAGGAAAGAGAACGCCGTTTCTCCAACCACCTTTGTTTATACTGTGGCCAAGCTGGACATCAATGCTGCCCGACACGGCAACCACAACCACAACCACAACGGCCTGGGGTAAGTCTGTTAATTTCCTCCACGCTGTCTAAAACCTGCCTCGAAGTTCCCGTTAAGCTCATTTACCTAGCGTCCAGTACCGGTGCGCATGCTATGATAGACTCAGGGGCTGCGGGCAACTTCATTGACAAAAGTTTTGCAAACAGTACCACATTCCCTTGACGGCTTGCACTCCTTCTTTGACAGTGGCGGCACTAGATGGTCGTCCCCTGGGATCCGGCCGAGTGTGTCACACCACCATCGATATTCTCCTGCAGGTGGGTGTACTACACACTGAGACCACACGCTTTTATGTCATTCACTCCCCCCACAACCCAGTCATTCTTGGTCTTCCCTGGCTCCGATTACACAAACCACAAGTTTCTTGGTGGAACAGTCAAATCACGCGGTGGGGAAACCCGTTCTACCTGCCACCGTGGGGGCTACCAAAGTCTTAAAGGGGTCTGACGCCTTCCCCTTGATACCCCCAGCATACGCCGACTTGAGTGAGGCATTCAGCAAAGCCAGGGCGTCACTACTTCCGCCTCACCGTCCCAGCGACTGCGCCATCGAGCTCAAGCCAGGTACTACACCACCCCGAGGCAGAATCTTCCCCTTGTCGGAACCCGAGTCCCTCGCCATGAAATCATACATCGAGGAGGAGCTGGCCAAAGGATTCATTTGTCCATCCACTTCTCCGGCGGCAGCCGGGTCCTTCTTCGTAGGCAAGAAGGATGGTTCTCTTCATCCTTGCATCGATTATCGTGGCCTAAATGACGTCACCGTCAAGTTCTGGTACCCCCTGCCCCTGGTTCCCAAGGCACTAGAACAACTGAGGTCAGCGAAGATATACACTAAGCTGGACTTGCGCTGTGCTTACAATCTGATCCGCATTCGGGAGGGGACGAGTGGAAGACCGCCTTCTCTACCACCAGTGGGCATTATGAATGGTCACGCCGTTCGGCTTGTCCAATAGCCCCTCGGTTTTCCAGTCCCACATTAACGATGTCTTCAGAGACATGCTCAATCGGTGCCTGATCGTCTACATTGACGACATCTTAATTTACTCCAACTCTCTCGAGGAACACATCATCCAGGTCAGACAGGTACTGAAACGACTGATCGAACACCAGCTATATGCCAAGGCGGAGAAATGTGAGTTTCACCTGAAGTCCGTCGCCTTCCTAGGGTACATCATCAGCCCTGAGGGGGTGGCCATGGACAACAATAAGGTTCAAGCCGTGCTAAACTGGCCTCAGCCCAACACGGTGAAGGAGCTCCAGCGTTTCCTGGGATTCGCCAACTTCTATCGGCGGTTCATCAGGAACTTCAGCACCGTCGCCACCACTCACTGCCATGGTAAAGCAGGGTCGAACCAAGCTTCTCTGGTCCATCGATGCTCTTCAGGCCTTCGACCAGTTGAAGGAATGCTTCACCTCCGCATCACCCCAACCCTGACATCCCTTTCGTGGTGGAAGTCGACGCCTCTGCCACAGGCATTGGGGCCATACTCTCCCAGCGCCAAGGTAACCTGCCTAAACTCTTCCCCTGCGCCTTCTACTCCCGCAAACTCACATCGGCCGAACGGAATTATGGCGTTGGCAACCGCAAACTCCTGGCCATGAAAGTCGCGCTGGAGGAATGGCGACACTGGTTGGAGGGAGCCAGACATCCCTTCCTGGTCTTTACGGATCACCGTAATCTGGAGTACCTCCGCTCTGCCAAACGACTCAGCCCCAGACAAGCCAGATGGGCCTTGTTTTTTACTCGCTTTGACTTCTCCATTTCCTACCGCCCAGGATCCAAGAATGGCAAGGCCGACTCACTCTCACGACTGTACGAAGCCGAACCTCAAAGTCCCGTTGCCGAACCCATAATTCCCTCTGAGTTGATCCTAGCTCCCATCCAGTGGGACCTCCTATCTGACATCTCCCAGGCCATGGCTCCGCCTCCACCCGAATGTCCGCCCGACCGGACTTTTGTGCCTCCCAGCATCCGGGAGAGGGTAATGCGCTGGGTACACGACGCCCCTAACTCTGGGCACCCTGGCGTCACCTCCACCATTCGCCTCTTAAGGAACCGCTTCTGGTGGGAGATGCTGGCCACCAACACGGCCGACTTCGTGAGTAGGTGTCAGACCTGCAACATTGCCAAGACCCCAAGACAACCACCTGCAGGTCTGCTCCAGCCACTACCCATACCTCAGCGCCCCTGGTCGCACATCGCCGTGGACTTCATCACAGACTTACCCAACTCCCAAGGCCATACCACGATCCTCACCATCATTGACCGGTTCTCCAAGGCCTGCCGGCTGATACCACTACCCAAGCTTCCCACAGCCCTCGAGACCGCCGAGCAGCTGCTTCAATATGTCTTCCGCTACTACGGACTTCCCGAGGATATCGTCTCAGACCGGGGCCCTCAGTTCACTTCCAGAGTCTGGAAGGCCTTCCTCCGGCTCTTGAACATTAACGTCAGCCTCACTTCAGGGTATCACCTGCAGTCTAATGGTCAGACGGAGAGCCTGAACCAGGAGATCACCAAGTTCCTCCGAGCGTACTGCCATCGCAACCAGTCAGACTGGAGCCGCTTCCTTCCTTGGGCCGAATACGCACAGAATTCCCTCCTCAAACCAGCTACCAACCTGACCCCCTTCCAGTGTGTCCTGGGGTACCAGCCCCCTCTCTTTCCTTGGTCTGGCGAACCTTCAGAAGTCCCCGCAGTGAACGATTGGATCCAGCGCAGTGAGGCGGTGTGGGACCAAGCTCACGTCCACCTACAGCGGGCGATAAACTGTTCCCGGGAACAAGCAGATCGTCATCGCCGTCCCGGTCCAGATTACTTCCCGGGCCAATGGGTTTGGCTCTCCACCCGGGACCTTCGTCTTCGCTTACCATGCAAAAAGCTCAGTCCTAAGTATGTGGGTCCCTTTAAAATTCTAAGAAAGATTAACCCTGTCTCATTCCGCCTTCAACTCCCTGCTAATTACCGCATTTCCCCCACTTTTCATGTCTCCCTGCTGAAACCGGCCGACGCTCCGAGGGCTGAGGAGGAGGTGACCCTGGACCCCCCGACTGTGGGTGGCGAGGAAGCTTTCCTGGTGGTACTAACGACATCCTCGTCCCCAACCTCATCACGGAGTTCCATCGGCTCAACCCGGAGAAACCGCCCCCTCGACCTCGGGGGAGACCCCGGCGCAGGTCGCGTCCTCGCATCAGGAGCCGCTCACAGGGGCCCCTCTGTAACGAACACTGGTGAGGGCACCTCCCCCTTCAGTCATCAGGAGATCGGGTTCACCGGTGTATTAACCAGTAAAACCACATTCCCCATTAACCCACATATCTAGGTCTGATTATGCTCCAGCTGTGCCTTGTTGTCTCTTCCCTATTTAAGTCATGTCTGTTTTCCACTTCACTGCGAAGTCTTGTTTGCTCCGGCTACATTACCAAGCGTTATCCTGTTTACTCTGAGATTTACCGTGTACCAACCTTGCTTTGTTCTCCGTCCCTGTTTGATTGCCACTGCCCTGTGAGTACCTTGCCTGTTTATCGATCTCCATTGTCTGCTGCCTGCCCCGATCTTCTGCCTGCTCTGATATCGTATCTGCCTGCCTACTATATTCCTGTCTGCTTGTGGTTTGACCCTGCCTGTACGTTTGATTATTCCTCTGTCCAATAAAACCGCTTATGGATCTCAACCCACTTGAGTCTTCATTACAGATATGAAGTGGTTAATGTTCTTTTAAAATTATTATTGTATCTTTAATAATGTTTTATTTTACATCAAGGCTATTTAACACATTCAGATATTATTTTTGTTTATATTATTATTATTAACTATATCGTGGCATTTGATCATTTTAGCACGTGAGCATGACAACGAACTGATGTAAAGTGTGAGAAGCAGAGTACATGTTTATGGCGCAAGCATCCGCCACTGACTTGGCACCATCTGCACAACGGATGGCACGAAACAAATAATGTTCAATGAAAATTCAATTGAAGAACGTGTTGGTTATATGAGATTGCAGGGGGATTTTAGTCCAGAACCTCCATTATTTTCCAACCCTGGATGGAACTAGAGATTGAGATTGAGATGGCGGACTGGCCCTCGGGAGAACCGAGTGGGCCGAAGGGTTATCCGCGAAAAGGGCTGAATGGGCTGCAATAAACTAAAATGAGCTGCCACATTATGCAGAATGGACCACAAAATGGCACCGCGATATCCGTAAAAGGACAGCATTTAGAAAACCTATTTAGGAATTTTTGCAAATCTTTTTTGTGCATTTAGTGACACAGAAATTGCTTAAAGCATCTTATAAAGGTATTATGCAATTGAATGTCGCTTTTGGGCGGTCGACTGTGTGAACTGACTCAGTGATCAATGAACTGAAACTGTGCTACAGGCTGTCTGATTTATTTAAATTGTTGTCTTGGTTCTCAACAAAATATGAATGTTCCCCAAAGCAGTGTCACATCAATCAAACAGAAAAGTCTATACTATAAAAACTTTAGTGCTATTCTTGTGCCTGCCAGTCCCGTTTGTTCATTTCGGTGGTTTAATTTATCTGTCCATCGCCTAGGGGTGTCAACCATTTGCATAATATTTAAATATTTAGCTCTAGATTTAAAATTTAGATTTAGCCCTAAACTGAAACAACAAGAAAATGTGACAAAAACATTTGTAATATTTTTGGTTTTGGGCTAAATATGAAAAAAATAAATAAAATAAAATAGGCAGTTATTTCCAGCATGCATTATTTTTTTATGTAGGCTATCTTGTGAGAGTGCAAGGGTTATCATACAAAAGACTGATATATATTAGAGCTAAAACATCTGTCCCCTTTCAAAAAATGTATTAGCTTAAAAAAAAGATTCTGAGCTTTTACAGTGTCAGTTGATGGTACTATGGTTGGGCATAACAACTGACTCTGGAGCAAGTTTAGCAACTGATTAATATGTACAGGAAACAATGACCATATTCATAATCATTTCAATCTGGTGTTGCTTTTTCAGACTGAATAGTGTCCCTAACTTTGGACTAACACATAGTGGCTAACTTTGTCCTGTGTTTGACCATCTTTCTGTTTACGTGGCAAAATAAAGTTTTCCTCTGCGTTTTTTAGCTGTGTACTTTGGGTCAATATGATGTCTTTGGGATCTGGCTTAGTCAGTTAGCTATATAATGCAGCGAGAGGCGCTATTTTGACGGTCTGATGACTGCTGATCTAATTATCTGTATCCAGATTTCACACATTACAGCCAATCTCATTTCCACTCATATCTCAAAAATTGGAAATAAATAAATAGCTGATTCTGTGGAAAAATGCAGGAACATAATAGTTTTCCTCTCGGTTTTAATGGGGCTTTGCATAATTTAATATTTCATAGTGGCAGAAATTACAAACCTACAAGAAACACCTGCACATAGCTCTCTCCGCACAAACACTTCACTCTACTTTTCACACCTTGCCAACAGTGTTTGTGTCTGTTAATGTGCTTCACTGCATGCTGTTGCCTTTTTACCCTGTTCAGTTGCGTAATTCACTAAATGCCCTGCTATTTAGTGAATTACTCAAGTGTGTCAAACAACTCAAATCAGAGATTAGGTAGGGCTAAATGGAAAGGTAATAAGGGCCATTAACTCAACACCCCAAACTCTTATTATGTGAATATAATTCATCAGCCTTTCCAACAAAAGCCAAAAACCATCTAGGTCTGCGTTCTGAGATACTATGCCCTGTTGTGGTGCTTCATATTAGAGTGTGGTTGCTACTGTATAATGTCATGGTAGTTTATCTAAGAGGAGGTGAACAAAGCAATCTATTTATTGTGAATCATAACATATTTGCTGTGTAATAATATAATAAATGAGTTTTTTGCAATGCCATTTTGTTCATTGTGTTTCCTTTAGTCAACATGAAACAGCATTCACAACCCATTTTACTTCTGTAATGCCATACTCAGAATAGCATACTAACATACTGCGCTTACTAGTTTGTATCTATACTGTAGATGGTAAAGCTAGTATGCTGTTCCAAACAAAGCAATACTTCAGAATGAAATGGTATATTCAATAGGAAATCAATGTTGGGTTGGTTTTGATTTCATCTATCAGGAATTGGATTGTGAAAAGTGGGTGTTTCACACCAGAATGGAGCCAGAACTGAAGACTGCGTCCCTCCTGAAACAACACTAGCACCCACTTAAGGAGGCTTTTTGACTGAGATGTGGAGGCTTAAGGTCAAGATCACCCCTAAGAGCACCTCAATTGATCCCATTTGTAACACTCCTTTTAAAAGAAAAATCTACTGTTATTTGATATTGTTGCCTTAACCTTAATTACATAAACGTTAACATAATTAAATTACTGCTTTAAGCAAGAATTTAAAAAGGTTGCATTACCTACAACAGCAGCCTAAAACAATGGCTAAAGAGTCTCCGCAGAACATTGGGAGAACATGCAAACTCAACACAGAAAGGCCCTGGGTGAGCCGAGACTTGAACCAGGGACCTTCTTGTTGTGAGACAGTGTTACCCACTGTTTTGCTGTTCTATTTTGTTCTGAAATTTATATAGATATTCTGTTTTAATTTGTATGTTTCTGTGCTGTTCTATGCATGTATGTATGTATGTATCTGTTTCACCTCTTAATGCCTTGTCAGTGGGACAGAAACAGATCACTGTGTATTTTCTTTTCCTTATATAGTATTATACTCAATTATATCTTAATTTGTGTGGTTCTAATCTATTCTAAAGCTTTGTGCTGTTTTAGTTTGTTCAGTTCCACTTTTCTAATTGCATTACATTTTGTTTTGATATTTTATTCTACTCCATTATAATTGGTATCTTTCTATTCTATTTTTTTCTGAAGCTCTGTGCCATTAAAGTTTTTGTTCCACTTTTTTTCTATTTGAATTGAAATTTGTATTAATGTTCTATTCTACTTTATTCCATTCTAATGTACACTGAGGAGCCAAAACATTATGAGCACTCACAGGTGAAGCAAATAATGTTGATCATCTCCTAACAAGGCCACCTGTCAAGGTCTGGGTAGATTAGATGGTAAGCGAACAATCAGTTCTCGTAGTCAACGTGTTGAATGCAAGAGAAATGGGCAGGAATAAAGACCGGAGTAACTTTGACATGGGCCAAACTGTTAATCAGAAAATGGAGCTCACACGTGTCCATATGCCCAACAACATTTACTGCTTTGGCCACTGGGGCAGTGTTTCCAATTTCAGTAACACAGACCATTTTTCACTAAAGAAAAGTCAACTTACTGTTTCCGATTTCACTGTGAGATTAGTCTGCTCATTTGAATAACTTATTTAGATAGTTAAGCAAATATGTGGTTGAGAGAATGTGGTTTAGAAGAGCGTCCACCGTGGGTGTGAGAAAATGTATTGACAATAAGAGTGAGGGCCTGTTGAGATCATCAACACAAAAACATATATAATCAAATGGAGGATACTTTGCTCAGCAGGGAATGTAAAGTTAGCTGAAATGCAAATAGACTCTAAGTCTTAAATGCAGAATTAATTAATCTTCAGGGTGGCTTTTGATTGCAAAATAAGCTTTTGACAATATCTGATCTTGATGCCTCTGTGAGGAGAGTTATATAAAACACACTTCCATCTTTTGCAAACCTCAGGACATTTGAGCATCATAAGAAATAGACAGTGACAGAAAGTGGGAGAAACATACAACAGAGTTTGTAGCCATTTGTTTGTTTCTCTTTTAAAGAAACTCTCTGTCGAGACATGTTTATTTCCATCTATGCATGTATTAAATTTGGCCCCTCTGTGCATACACTCTCAATTAAAATGATGAATTATTGTTATGTAACGATCTGCACTGCTTCAAGTCAAAATAATAACTGGGGTGTAACTGCAAATTGCATGTCTCTCAAAAACCCTATATAAAAAGCCTTTTGTGACTTTTACTTCTTTGAATTTATCTTTTGTTTATTAGTGGTTCTCTCTAAGGCAATTGTGAATTTTATTGTTGCTCAAACAAGATTGGCACAACTCCCTACCTTGAATATGACTTTGTCATAAAAGGGGTTGTTGAGAACGAACGCATTCTTGTGTAAAAATCTAGATGTAGTGCAACCAAAAGACCAGAACGCAGGAGCCTCGAGATGTGTTTATTTTTTTTAACCTGGCATGCCATTTTAAAATACAGCACTCTTGACATGGCTCAGCAATCAATGACATCCATCAAGTGCATGTTTACATAGAAAAACAATGGAAAAATAGTACAGATGGACACAATAATGTTTTTCGGAGTGAACGACCCTCAACTCTTCCCGCAATGTTTGTGCTATTTATGTAAATTATATGTAAAATTCATGCAGTTTGTTAAGAATAGCAGGCTTTTAAAGTATTTGTACTGACGATTTTTGTCTGTCAGATAATTAAATGTATAAAAAAAACTTTTAATGCAGGAGGAACCTGAGCCATATATGTATACCGAAATATCATAGAGACTTGGGGGTGGGTGCTTATGATTTGAGGCACTAAGCAACTACCTAGCGAAGCCCTAGCAAACAAAAATCACCACCATACTCACATATGTAGTTCAAAATGTAGTTCTCCCCATGATACTAATTAAAAAATTGCATTTCAACAACATGCATTTCTTCATGTCCACTAATGTCCATAGAGAGTAACTGTCACCATTACTCCTTTTGCAGAAAGAAATCTGTAGTGTTGATAACTGCAGCAGACTTTGGACTGCCTAGGGCTGCTTGGCAAACATTACAGTGAGTGCACAGTCATCTATAACATTTAAACGGTTCATCGCTCATGAAAACCAATCAAAAATTGCCATATTTTTGGTGGTGGAAGCAATTTGCACCCTCTCTGATTGAATCAATGAGGTTTACATTTACATTTTTTAGGGGAAGTGCGATTCTTTGTGCAAGACAGATCAAAGTGACCTAGTGGCAACTAAAATGAGAAAAAGGAATTTGAACTTTTCATAGCCATATTAATATTTTGTCCAAATAAATTGACAGAAATTCTCATTGACCCTTAAAAGCTTTCATTTTTGAGAATGTTTTCTTTAAATATCAAAGATTGACCTCTTGGCTCAATACAAAAAATAAAAATGTCAAAGCAGCATGGTTTGCTGTGTTGCAGGAAATTGGAGTGGATGGTATATTTAAAAATGTTGAATTTATTTTGTCTTTATTAAAAAAGAAGCTCTCAAGCATGACATCATATATTTTGTTGCAGGTCATTTTGCATTCTCAAAGTCTAGTGTGAATGAATATTTAAGGGCTGTTCACACCGAACATGTTATTGCATCCATTTGTGCATTTAGTAGTTTTTCTATGTAAACATGCTTTAAAGCACAGTTGTCAAAATCAAGGCGCGATGGCCAATGGTGGCCCGCCACCTCGTTTCATGTCGAGCTAATTTAATAAATGTAGAAAGGTAGGTAAACAGAATGTGTCACTGACCAATAAGTTAGCATTTCTCATTAATATTAATGAGCATTCCCCCTCTCAGCTTAACCTTATTATATGATGTGCTTTTTGCTCGCTCAAAAAGCAGAACAAAACCTTGCATTACCCACCTGTTATTAGCATGGCTCAATGGAACTGAATGCGGTACAAAATTCTCTGTTGCAAACCTCCAAATGTTTCTTAATTAAGATTATTTAAAGTCATATAGTCTACTCTATAGTCTAGACAGAGGTCTTTGGCCATTGTGATGTGTTTTACGTTTTTTCAGCATCTTGTGAAATTAGACAGTAGCTGTAAGGTGAGGGAGTTGAGAGGCGAGTACTCAAGCACAGAATAGCAATGAGACAGAGAGTACATAGCCAGGAATAAAACACTAAGCCATGTGCTTAAACAAATCATAAGAGACAAAGAGCACATAGCCAGGAATAAAACACTAAGCCATGTGCTCAAACAAAAAACACAGAACATTGGTGTCAGGATGTCACCACACAATAACATGACTGTGACAGGATCCTGACATTAGCGGAGTCCAAAATAAAAATGTTCGGCACTATTTTATGACATTCTGTAGTAAGTAGTGTGAGTAGTGTGTTCAAACTGATAATATAATGAAAAGAAGAGTATTATGAGTTCACGGACAAGTGGAAAAGGCGGGGTTACCTTGCCACAATGCTAACCTGACCAAACAATTGTAATTATTGATGAATGTGTCAACTAGGGAAACTTCTGTGAAGACATTACCTTGCAAATGTGAGTTGAATGCTTTATTGTCACCCCACACTGTGTGCATATTATGTATGTTATTTGAGATAAAAGAGTGATAAAAAATTATAGTGTTCCATTTGAGATGATACTACACTTTGAATATGTATACACTAGATGGTCGAGTGCATAGTGAACAGTCTCATATGGGACACAGATAAGATTTTAAGTTAAGAGAACTTTTTTTCGAGATTCCAGGATTTTTTTTTACATTACACTGTGCTGCATCTAGCTTTAAAAAAAAAAAAAAAAAGAATGCATCCTGCGTTTACGGCCTTTATCTCTCTCTCTCTCTCTCTCTCTCTCTCTCTCTCTCTCTCTAACTACACCACCGTGAGGCATAATATTAGCAGCAGGAAGTTGGCATGGCTCCATTTTAAATTAATCACGTTAAGGCTGTGTACAGACGGATTTCGACTTACAACACAGCACAGAAAGATAGAAAATGTCTTATTCTTGATTGTGTGTTATCTTATGTAATGTTCCTCTTACATCATTTCCATTTGTGGATAATGTCTTCATAGCAACAAAAACAAACCACGGTAAACTGAGCTTGTGTTGTCCTGACAGCATCATGCTACAGCCACTAATCTCAAAAGGATATGCTCATCAAAATGTGATATAATGAAGGAATGGACATGCAATAGCCTCTGGATTGAAATGTTCCGCTTCAACATTACCATGTGATTAATGTTACATGCTGAATTTGAGAATATCTTCTGTTGTTAATAAATCTGCGCTCTCAAAAATTGTATTAACCTAAATAACATTTAGAGAGTATTTAAGCCTTGGTTTATGTTTTTTTACAGCAGCGTTGTCACAAATCCTTTAAATCAATACACTGAAGTATTATCACTGTGACCCTTACAGCCTGTTCATTAAGTTTATTGACATGTTTTTCAGTACCCATCAGTGTGTACTGTTTGCAAATTTTTTTATAATGGTGATCTGGCCAAACCCCCAATAGCAGCATCTGAGTGGGATAAGTAGGACATGTTCCTGGATCATGCTTTGTTGGGTCTGTAATGACACTGCCCTAACCCTAACCACAACCTCTCCCAAAAAATCAGAGGGGAACTGATGGGTTGTTAAGAATGTTGTTGAAGCCCCAAACCTGAGTCCTAAATCTAAGTCAAGCTCTGAGTTTAAAATTAACTCTAAAATCTGATTGGTTTAAGATGGTTCATAGCAGGGCCAGGGTGGCACTGGTTCACTTAGATCCCACCCAGTCATAGCTGTCAGAATATTGACGTTTGTAAATAATAATAAAAGCAATATGTAACACTACATATTGCGGCACACAAAACAATCACTGAATGAACTGGGTGAACTATTCCTTTAAAGTAAATGTGTAACTTGATTGTGCAGTCATGCCTAGGCTTTGTAAAATGGCCATTTGAGCAAAAATGATGCAAATGAGGCAAATTCACTGATTATTTTCACATGCAAATAAGCTTTGCTGCAAACTTGACGCAAATTGTACATTGCTGAGAAAGGTTTGTAGCAGGAGGTTTACCACTAATGATAAAGATCTGCAAACTTCTGGCAAACATTTGCAATGAATCACAAGCTCATTTGCATGTAAAAATAATAAGTGTCAAGTTTGCGCCTAGTTTGCTATAACTCTAGATTTTCCTATATAATATACACAAAATCCACAAAAGAAATTAGAATGGCATCAGCACCCAGACCTCTGGAATCTCCACATCTGGTCCTTGGATGGGTCGTAGAAGATCTAAAAGTGTCCTACCACCTGCTGTCGTAGGCACGATCAACCAAGCCAGAGCTCCCTCTACTAGGCAACTCCATGCCCTAAAATGGCGTCTGTTCACAGCTGGTGCTTCCCGATCAGAAGACCCACAGAAATGCGCAGTCAGGTCAGAGCTCTCATTTCTGCACAGGAGGTTGGAGGGGCAGCTGTCCCCCTCCACCTTGAAGGTGTTGTAGCCTCTATACCGGCCCACCGCGATGCAGTGATGCCGTGGGCCCTCAGGAACACCCCCTTAGAGCCGCTAGTCTCAGTCGAGCAGTTGGCCCTCCTCTGAAGATGGCCCTCCTGATTCAGCTCGCTTCCATCAAGAGGGTCGGGGACCTGCAAGCACCCTCTACCAGCGACACTTGCCTGGAGCCTGGTCAGGCAGATGCTCACGTCACCCTAAGACCCCAACCAGGCTACGTGCCCAAGGTTCCTACTGCCCCCCTTCAGGGCCAGACAGTGAACCTTGCAAGAGACTGTTCAAGAAGAAGGAAGACCCAGCCTTAATGTTGCCATGTCCAGTGCGTACTTTCTTGGCCTATTTTGGACTGCACACAGAGCTCTAGATGATTCAAAGCAGCTCTTTGTTTGCTGTAGAGGACAGTGGAAAGGAATGCTGTCCCCAACAGAGGTTTGTCCATGAGGTCATCAACGCCCTTGCACTGGCCTTCTAGACCCAGGCGGTGCCCGCCCCCTTGTGGGTTCGAGAAGGCTCTATGAGGAGTGTGGCATTCTTGTGGGCACCGGCCAACGGTGCCTCTCTAGCAGACATGGGCAGACCAGTGGGCTGGGCAACACCCAATACCTTTTTGAGATCAATAACCTCCGAGGGTTGAGTCGGCACTGGCCTGTGTTTCTTCAGGTCCGAGCACGTAGAACTCGGTAACACGGAGTCATGGAGGTTGTATTGTAGATGGGTAAATATGATATAAAATAGCATATAAATTTGTCATGTTTACATTCTGCATTCATGGTGCAAATGCTAATGCTAAACACTCTACACATGGTCATACTATGCACCGTTCACACTCTGTTATGTATTTTATTATACATTTTGTGACAAGAAAGAACATGAAAAAGTTTTTTTTATTCTTGTGTTTTTTTTTTTACTACAAAATGTGTATAAAAGGTTTGCAGCTCTGCACTCCAGTGTGTTCATGTTGCTTGATGGAATTAACCATAAAAAAATTGGCATCAAAGAAGGTGTAGCATGGACAAATGGCACTAAAAAGATGTTAAGCTGCGTGCACAACATTTTCCTGAATATATGCGCTGGCCAGCTTTTTTGAACCACTGCAAAGAAGTCAAAAACACAGATTTTGTACGAAATTCTTTGATTTCAATCGAAGTATATTGGCACCTTTATTCACACACATCATAAGCTCCACCATGTTGAAATCATATAACCAACCCATTTATTACTTGCTTTATCTCAGTTGGACACTTCCTTTTTCTAAATTAATTAATCATGGCTTACTTTGCGAATTGCACATTTTTACAATGTCGTTGGTAACTGAGAACTCCTGTTTATTTGTGATGCTACGGCACTAGGTTTTCTGCCCAATGTTAACACAAATTTACGTAACTGAGTGCACTGTTAATAGGAATGTTGTTCCAGGACCAGCAAGGATGTTGATCCATGTCCTACTTGAATAAATCACATCATGCAGTGGGCAAATTCAGGTCTTCAGATTATATTGTCATTTTTATCATCTGGCTGAGCTATTAACCTTAGCAGCCGAATCCAGATGCTTTCCGCAGTGGTTGTAGATCACCTTCATTGACTGGATATATTACAAGTGTGTGTGCGTGCGTGCGTGTGTGTGTGTGTGTGTGTGTGTGTGCATAATAGACTCTGGACTTACTGACCTCTAGCCTACTCTGTAAAACGGGACAGCTGACTGATTTGAGTCTGATTTGTCTTTGTAATTTGCTTTAAGGGTGTTCTAATTACTCTGAATGTTTAGACTATTGCTTTATTTTATTTCTTAGTTATGGAGGTTGTATTTTAGATGGGTAAATATGATATAAAATAACCTTGTGTGAATGGACTCCCTGATTTATCTTCTACTAGTCTTTAGCTGAGATGAGATTCTCATTGTCCTTTGTCCACATGAAGTAAACCTCCATAAAGGAGAAGTCTGCTGTGTGTTTTTGTGTTTTGGTTTTGGACTTGGGACTCAATGCAGTAGGGGGAAACTCTTAACTCATGGTGATGGCAGACCATTTATCTGCTTCAAAATATTTTCGAGTTTTCATATATTGACAAGCCAATTAATGGCATGATGTTACATCAAACTTTGACCCTAACCCATAATTCTATATGACTGGCATCTATATACATCATTGTAATTGTTTTATATATGACAACATAAATTCAAAATTACAGATGAAAGTGTAAATCCACCAAATAGGCTTCCATTTGAAATATTTACTATTGTCTATTGCAGTGTAACTGTGATAAAAAAAATAAAAAATAGCATTGGTATATTATATTCTTGTTTTAGTAAAAATAAAAATTAAAGCTGAAGTTTGTAATTTCTAAACCACTAGCATTTTTCAGAATTGCAAAAGTAATGTTTCTCAAATTTTCATTCAGGTTTCCCAAATACTTCCTCCATTTTTATGCATTTGGCAGACGCTTTTATGCAAAGCGAATTACGGTGCACTTATTACAGTATGGATTAAGTGGCTTGCTCAAGGACACAATGGCGGAGGCTGTGGGGATCGAACCAGTGACCTTCTGATTACCAGTTATGTGCTTTAGTCCACTACGCCCACCACCACTCCATCTGCCATTGGTTGAATAAACAGATAGTCCAGCCCCAAACTCATGCCAATGATTGAGTCATCGTTTCTGTGTCGGGGTACATGGAATGCTCAAACAAACAGTGCATTGTTTACTTCAGAACTACATTTTTTACCATTTTGGGGGAAATCAACATACAAATGACTTATAGTTGCCTCTGAATATTAAGCGTGGATACGAGAAAGTATTTTACCAGGAAAAAAAAACATACACCAGTTTTAACATTGTTTTGTGATTTAGAATATACACTTGTTTGAAGGGCTGATAATGCGGCAGTCCCATAGACATTCTGTGGACGGTACTGTCGAAATGCTCTCCTGTGATTGAGCTGTGGAGGTTGTTATCTCTGATAAGTAATCTCTGACAGCACTTCCCTGTCAGTGTTTAAATGATGGAGAATGGAGCTTATAGTGCTATTTAATGTACAAAACAAGCCTAGATGGGACTCGTAAGATGCATTCTAATTACCACAGAAGCGAGTCGTCTTAAGTATCACCAAAACGCAGAAAGAGACATTTTTGTCTGGAAGTGCTTTTTATGGTGAGTTCAAAGCTCAGGCAATGACGCTCTGCCATGATTCATGAACAAAGTGGATGGCCAGAGTCTAGTGGAAGATTAATATTGTGGAGGATGAGAGTTTAATAATTGAATGCCCATTGCAATGAATATGCAACCTATGGGAAAAATTGTTTTTAAAATTAATCAACCTCCCACTTACACTTTGGGAAACGTTTAATGTTATTCGAATTGATGCTATTTTAGTGCTTTTCTTGTGATAGGCTTTGTTTGGAAAATGTTCATAAAGCATTATATTGTCACATGTTGTCTCGTTTTCTTTCCTAAGGTGGAAAAAAACATTTTTTGACAATAAAATAAGTATATTTGTGTCAAATTTCAGCACTTTCAAAATCTATGATTAATCGATCTTAAATACAAAAATTATGCAATTAATCACGATTTAAAAAATGGTTGAATGACAGCACTGATTATAATGGGTTCTTATTGCTTTTGACATGATATGACTCTCGTGTCCGGTGTAGACACAGTGTGAGTGTTAACAGTTGTGCTTGAGATGAACAGTTTACTATATTCACATGAAATGTGTTAGATGTGCATTAAGTATAACCCCTGAAAAGTAGTTTTATAAAGTTGTGGAGCTTGATCATTCTCTTCAGATTGAGTTTCAAAAATTTGAGGAGCTGCCACAATGTTAGCCAATCAGAACAGTGGGCTTTTACATTGACGTTTTAAGGAGGTGATTATGCCAAAACTGAGCATTTCAGACAGAGGGCCAGAGACAGGGTGGGAAATTATCGTATATTACAAAATTATGAATGTTTTAATGCCAAAAATCTTTGCTGACATTATCAGTGGACCTCAGGGAAGTTAATATATTGACATAAAAGAGCATTTCATGACCCCTTTAAAGGGTTAAAAACTTATTGAGCTTAAAACATTGTACCAGGAACATAATTAGCGACATCATGGTAACAAAGATATTTTCCATTTAAATGCAGTTAATACGGGATATTTTGTACAATTTCTACTCAACTTATTTATATTAATATTATTTCTTGATATTTAATTTGGATGTGAGATTTTCTAATAGCGTTATCTCTGACTTTCAACTATAGAGTCTTATGCCATGCAATGCACAGAAGATGACATAAAGATGGCAATGCCATAGTGTTATTAAATAGACATGAAATTAATCTTCAGTCAGACTTCAATTCATTTATCAGTCATCATTAAATTCATCATTCTTCAGTCATGATTAAATACATCCATCTGTCTTCATTAAAATTAGACTATTCACATTCTCAACTTTAACAGAGGCTGCAGTGGAATTGTATTAATTCATCAAAGGCAAAGCCACGTTAATTTGAATATGTCCAATTCTTATGTATTTATAGTGAGAAGCTTAACCAATTAAACTGGGGAAATGGTAGTAAAGGTCATTATAAAGTCAGTTTCACATCTCAGTAGCAATTATAAAAGAATAACATGCAGATGCAGAATACTTTAATTAATGCTAACAAAATAACTGTCACATAAACATCACAGCCTAGAACTGATGACTGACGATTAATAAATAATTTATGCAAACTCAAAGGTTAACTGCTACATCTGATTCTGCACCAATAAGAAAGTCTGATAGACTTATTTAAAAAACATGGCTGTTATACACCATTATCTCTGTCTGTGTTTTTTAACTGAGGTTAATGAAGTGTGTCATTTCTGTGCCATTTTCCTGTATTATTTCTATGGTTTCAATATGTTTAAAATATGGTTACTCGAGTAAAACCTTGGTTCATTTTGTGGCTATGGTTTTACTACAAATACCCATAGTATAAATACCCATAGTTGCGATGGAATAAAAAACTATTGTGCAGACATTCAAAATTATTTCAGAGAATATTTTTTTCCAACAGTTTTATTAAATAGTTAAATTTAATAGTTTTCATATTGTCTGAATTGATTTTGTTAGCAAGAGCAAATATAAATGTGCATGCAAACAAGTTTACCATTAAATATCAATAGTAGAATCTGGTGTCATCTTGCACTTCACATTCAAGTCATGATAAACTAATACTGTTTAGTTGGTTTGACAGAATTTCAATATACATTTCCATCTTAAAGAGCACTGATTTGAAAGAAAACACATTGCACAAATTTTGTACTGAGTGATTGTGATTCTGTGTGTGAAATGAGAAAGATGAAAGAAAGAGCCAAATAGAATGTTTGTCCCCAAAACTTGTCCTCCAAACGGAGCTAAATCTGATGAAATCAAGCCGTTGATTAATCTAGAGTAGACAAAATGCAATAGAAACTAGATAGGTACATTTCCTGAAGAAAATGTGAGTGGTGCTTGCCGTGGCAAAACTCGTCAAATAGCATGCTTGAAAAGAACAAAAATTATGGTCATAAATAAATCAACCCAGAAGTCTCTACGTTTTTCTGATGCAGAGATATGTGATTTGTTACTCGGTTGCTAGGGTAAACCCATCTGGTTGCTAGGCAGTTACCATAGTGATAGTAATGAAGTCTCCTTGCCATCCTTATTGAAATAAGTCAACCCGGAAGTCTCTACTATTTTCTGGTGCAGAGATATGTGATTTGTTACTCGGTTGCTAGGGTAACCCCATCTGGTTGCTAGGCAGTTTCCATAGTGATAGTAATCAAGTTTCCTTGCCATCCTGAGTGAAATAAATCAACCCAGAAGTCTGTACTATTTTCTGGTGTAGAGATATGTGATTTGTTACTCGGTTGCTAGGGTACTATGTGTAGTTGGTAGGGAGTGGCTTGGCAGCTGCCAATCATGAAATTCCAAAGGCTGCTTGTCAGTATGAATGACATAAATCAACTCCCATGCCTCTGTGACATTCAGAATGGAAGATATCCCTCTATGGATTTTGGTTGCTAAGGTGCTCGACAATAGTTGCTAGGGAGGGGCTAGGAAGTGTTGAGGTGATTCATGATTGGCTGTTTGCTGCCCCGAGTCAAACGAGACCACCCTTGTGTTGGTATGACACTTCTAGCCGGAGATATCCCTTTGATCTCTTTCATTAGAAGTCTATGGGACTTGTTGCTAAGGTCCTCTAAATGGTTGCTAGGGCGTGGCTTGATAGCTTTGCAATGATCCTGAGAGACTGATTGGTCGTCTTAGTAAAATGAGGCAGGCCCCTTGTCTCTATGACACTGTGATCCAGAGCTATGTATAATAAAAAATCCCTATTTCATGGGCCGCCCTACACCATTGTAAGTCAATGGGGGCAACTTTGGGCAGCTCCTGCCCCCAGGGGTGCAACTTTTACCCCATATTGAGGTATGCTCTTACAGAGCCTGCCAGCCTCTTCAAATGTGGCAAATCACACGTTTCTGCGAAATCCTCGCCGGAGCTGTGACGCGTCAAAGTTTGTCTCAATGTTAAGTCAATGGGATTTTTCGGCCGCTTTTTTGCCCCTGGGGCAAATACCGTACCCCGATCGCTTATAAAAGTCATAGCACACGTGTCCTCAATAGGTCGTTCGATTTGACACCTCATTCGTGGGTCTACGCCAAACGGTGCGGGACGAGTTAGGTGCCGAAGTTTTGTTAAGAGATATAAAAATAAAAATAAAAATAAAAATAAAAAGTATAATAATAAGTATGTGAGATTACAATAGTGATGCTTTGCAAGCACCACTAATAAAAAGAGCAAAGAAGAAAAGAGACATTAAAGAAAAGTGCATGTGTTAACGTACCTATGTACCTCAGAGTGACAGTAAGGATTTATCGTTTCACTGACTCAAATAATTTAATCTCAGTAAGGCCTCTGTTTCATGCAGATCACAGGCAGGAGGTCTTAGAGGAAATTACTTTGTCTCCAAGTACATTATAACTGCATGAGCTGCCATTTAATGCCCTGAGAAAACAAATGGACTTTCATCCTGCACTACTAAAATGCTGCTCTTGTGACATTCTCACGTCAGGTCGAATGATTCCATTAGAGCCACACAAGGAAGTGTATACAACCAACCCAGCAACCCGACAAGTCGTGATAATAGTATGACATAGAAAAAGGTTAAGAAATTGTATGAGTTGGCTCGTACAAAAACATGCAACTTTTACTACCATAGAAAAAAATTAAACAAACCAACGAACAATGTTATTACGAGTCTAACCCCAACCTAAACCTAACCATAAGCCTAACCCCTTACCCAAACCCTATAAATCAAACCATAATCATAACAGGAAAATACATTTTACGTGTCATGGAAGAAAGAAAACATCAGTCATTGGAACAAGATGAGAGAAGCGCATTACAGGTTATTGACATCAGTCATTTGTTTAAATAAATGTGGAATGAATAACCAAATTTGATCAAAGACCCTCTCTTAAAATAATGTGTAGGATAGGATGCTAGCTAAAATCTAATGCCTGTATTGTATCGATTCGTTAATTAATTTGAGTTGTCATGAGACTATGTTGGCACAACTGCAATATGTTTTATTTTATTTCTATTATACCCCTAACCACTGTGCATCAATATAAAAAAAAAAAAACATTTATCAGGCAGATAAATGCACAGTCATGGGAATTTCATCCAATAATGATAGTAAAGCACAATAAAAGTGGATCATGCAACTCATATTCCAAGTCTTCTGAAGCTATACAAAGCTTTGTGTGAGGAACAAATTTAAGCTCTCAAATGCCATTTTACAACATTCTAACTCGCAATTGGTCCAAAGACATGAGAGTCAATTACATCTGACATCAATGGCATCAAACTGGCAAGATTTGTGTGTTTGTATGTTTGAATGAGTACAAATGAGATTTACGAGAATGACAACTTTTCAGTCGCTTTTTCATGCAAATCTATCGTAGCCTTCCGATGTAGCAGAATGAGCTACTCTTAATATTTTTTTTCCCATAATTTTTGGAACTTTGCAATAAAAATATGTGTATGCTATCTATTAATTTGGACATTCTGCAGAAACAAAAACAAACAAAAGAAAATATGTTCCACAGAAGAATGTCAAACAGTAATGACATAATTGTCATTTTAACTCTAAAAGTGGAACTCTCTAATGTGGTGGAATCCTCCAAAACATGTGAAAGTTGAATACGGTAAAGAATAATAGTCGCTATAAGAATGTGTTGCATTAGTAAAACGCTTATTTTAACTGGAAGCCGCAGAGTGCCAATGAAAAAGGAATGAAGAAATAAATGGTCAATCTATTAATTTGAAAATAAAAACGTGAATAAATATTTTTTATTATAAATAGACATAGAAATAGACACATTTAAATGTGTTCATTTAATTAACATTTAATGTAATTATATTTAACAATACGATTTTGCATTAATACTAGTGTATTTAATTCATGTTTAAAATGCAATTATATGTAACAATAAAATAGCACATTAATAAGTCATTTTTAAATGCACCTTTTAATTTGTGTTTTAAAATAGCATTTGACAATTGCTTTTTCTTCATTCATTTGCAGGTTGCTTTTCTTTATCCATTTGACAATCGAGTTTAAAAATGCCATTGGACATTTGACACGTGGTGGGAGCAACCAATGAACTTTTGACTCATTGAAAAGTTCATAGACACACCCCCTCTCCCATGTCACACTCGAAGGAGATGTAAGATGGTCTGTTATTGGACGGCAATTGATAGAGGTTTATATGGTCTATGAAGCCCACTGAAGGCCAGCCCAGCATCACCATTTTATCCACCCAAACCAACTGCTGCTAGGAGAGAAGGGGTGAATGTTTACTGTCCATACTGCAACAATAACAGACATTTCCTGAGTGGCTGTGAGAACTTTAAGTTACTCAACAAAGAGCAGAAGGTGAATTGGATTAAAGGCCAAAATAGATGCTGGGGCTGTGGGCGTGGCCATCATGCTGCCAATTGCACACTGAAAGCCCTTTGTCCATCTTGTAACAGAAAGCATGTGTTAGCCTTACATGATGTGAATGAACAGAGCAGGGCCACAGAAGCATCGGCTCCAGCCAGTGCAGTCTTGTATGTGGATCATCCAACCTGTGAGAATAAAATTCTGCTGAAGGTGGCTAAAGTTCTGCTCCGAAATGGCAACAAATCCGTGGAGGCGTATGCAATCCTCGATGATGGGTCAGAGCGGACTATTATTCTACACGAAGCTGTGCAGAGGTTGAATCTGAAAGGACATCCAGAGGACTTGGTTCTCCGTACAGTCAGGCAAGATACACAGACTCTTCACGGGGCGGCTGTGACCTTTACTGTGTCTTCAGTGGTTAACCCTCGTAAGGCTTTCAGGATACAGAGCGCATTTACAGCCAATAGTCTGGGTCTATCAGAGCACACGCATCCCGTCAAGGTACTCCAGAAGAAGTACAAGCACCTTGTAGGCCTGCCACTACAGCACCTTTACAAAGTGAAACCAGTAGTTCTTATTGGTTCCGACTGCCCTCACCTCATCACACCCATAGAACCGGTCAGATTGGGTCCACCTGGAGGCCCTGCTGCTGTGAGAACACGCCTAGGATGGACGCTACAGGGCCCAGCACAAGAACTAACCAGCAGACTTTCCCCACAGCAATGTCTTTTCACCAGCTTAAGGCCCACTAACGACCTTTATGCGAATGTGGAAAAACTGTGGAAAATGGACATTCTTCCATATCGAAACAAGAAGGTACTGACGAGGTCTAAACAGGATCAAGAGTCCATCCAACTTCTTCAGGATAAAACCAGGAGAGTGGATGTTAACAAAATCCAGCGCTATCCGACCCCCCTTCTACGTGCTAGAGATATGCCAGGTCTACATGCACCCAAAGAAGCTGTCCTGCCACAATTAAGGGGAATAGAGAATCGTTTGAACAAGAATCCTGATCAAGCGGCGGCCTACCAAGAGGAGATAGTCAGGTTACAGCAAACTGGCTACATCACAAAACTCACTCCTGAGCAGGTGGACTGTTCCAAAGAGAGCTGGTACATTCCACATCATTTGGTGGAGCATAACAGAAAGAAAAGGGTTGTCTTCAACTGCTCGTTTGCTTACCAAGGCCGCAACCTGAACGAGTACTTGCTCCCGGGTCCACCACTCAGTCCTTCTCTTCTGTCAGTTCTTCTGCGATTCGGAGAACATTCCATCGCCATTAGTAGTGACATTCGTGGGATGTTCCACCAGGTACGTCTTTTGCCTGAGGACAAACCATTACTGAGATTCATTTGGAGAGATCTTCAGAGAGATAAGGCACCAGATGTGTATGAATGGCAAGTACTTCCATTCGGAACAACGTGCAGTCCTTGCTGCGCCACATACGCGTTACAGAAGCACGTCCTGGATCACAGTGAGTCTGAAGACACACAGTTCTCACTAGAGAAATCTTCCTATGTTGACAACTGCCTTCAGAGCTTCACCTCAAGTGACACAGCAAAAGATCTTGTAGACAGACTCCGCAGTCTCTTAAGTTCTGGAGGCTTCGATCTAAGACAGTGGGCGAGTAATGATCCATCAGTCATCAGCCACCTGCCAGCTGATGCTCAATCTCAAAGCAGCATCCAGTGGCTCAGCGTGGGTTATCAAGATGCACAAGAGTCAACTCTAGGGTTACACTGGCATTGCTCATCAGACACTTTCTCCTATAAGCAGTGGCAGGCAGACCACCCACTTCCAACTATGCGGCGCATATACCAGATCCTCGCTAGGCAGTATGACCCTATAGGCTATATTGTGCCATTCACAACACGGGCCAAGGTGATTGTACAGAAGTTATGGGACAAGAAAAGAGAGTGGGACGATCCCCGTCTACCGGGAGAACCTGTTGAACTTGTGGAAAGCATGGGAGAGTGAGCTGGATGGTTTGCAGCACATTGTTCTGCCGAGGGCTTACTGCAGTAAAGAACTGGATCAGCCTACCAGCATGAGGCAGATCCACATTTTCTGTGAGCCTACGGTTCCGTGGCCTACTTACGAACTGAAAACCTGGAAGGTAGAGTGGAAGTAGCCTTTGTAACCGGTAGATCTCGGGTAGCTCCGAAAAAGCAGCAAACCATTCCACGTTTGGAGTTATGTGCAGCACTCACAGGTGCACAACTCGCAAAATTGCTGAAAACAGAATTGACTTTACCCATCCACAGTATTACTCTGTGGTCTGACTCGACAACTGTCCTTACCTGGCTGCTGTCACACTCATGTCGTTTTAAAGTTTTCGTAGGCACCAGAGTGGCAGAAATCCAGGAACTCACAGAGTCTGATAACTGGAGATACGTGCCAACGAAGGATAACCCCGCAGATGACATCACAAAGGGGAAACTGCTCTGTGACATAGGCCAGGAAAGCAGATGGTATAAGGGGCCAAAATTCCTCAGACAGACAACTGACCACTGGCCGGAGATGCCACCATTTACGACCATTGATCAGGACAGTGAACCGAGGAAGCCAATCTTCGTTGGTCTATCAATCTCCACTCCACCTACTCCCGATCCACAGAAATTCCATACACTTCCAGAGTTGTTGAAGGCTTACATCCAGCATGCCAACGGGGTGGCCACTGATATCCCAACAGCAGATGACTGCAAAGAGGCAGAACTTGCAGTACTCTGTCAGAACCAAACTGACTCATTTCCAGGCGAACTGTTCTTCCTCAGAGCAGGTAAATCCTTGCCAAAAAATAGTCGCTTGCTGTGCTTAGCCCCGGAATTTGATGAGGACACCAAACTCATACGTGTTGGCGGTCATCTCCGTTGGATCAGCCAGCTAGAGGAAGATACGATACATCCTATTGTCCCCGACTCGTCTCATCCAACTACCAAATTGGTGATCAAGGACTATGATAATCGGCTACATCACCCAGGACCAGATAGGGTGTTTGCTGAACTTCGGAGGAAATACTGGGTGATACGGGGACGGGCTGCAATCAGAAACCACCAACGACGATGTGCAGAGTGTCAGAGATGGCGGGGCCCCCCACCTGCCAGATTGAGGATCCATCAACCTGTTTTCTACTCAACAGGTGTGGATTGCTTTGGACCTTACACTATAAAGGAATGAAAAAAGATGGGGAATCATCTTTAAATGCATGACTTCCCGTGCAGTCCACATTGACATACTCACCAGCATCGACACTGATTCCTTCTTGATAGCATTACGACGATTTATCTCCAGACGTGGTAAACCCTTTGAGCTTCTGTCCGACCAAGGCACCAATTTTAAAGGAGGAGAAAGGGAACTGAAAGAGTCATTCATCGCCCTTCATCCTGAGCTTCAAGCTCAACTCGCTAGCCAGCAAATAAGATTAATTTTCAATCCACCCAGTGCACCCCATTTCGGCGGATGTTGGGAGAGAGAAATTCGTTCTCTAAAGGCTGCACTTCACGTCACCATTGGCAGCCAGACAGTTACAGAAGAAGTGCTGAGAACTGTCTTCATAGAAATAGAAGGAATCCTCAACTCCAAACCCATTGGCTACACTTCTTCGGACATCGCTGATCCAGATCCAGTAACTCCGAACATATTGTTGATGGGGCGGCGAGATGCCTCATTACCGCAAGTGGTATTCTGAGACTCTGAACTCCTGAGCCAGAAGAGATGGAGACATAGCCAGCTTTTGGCTGACCATTTTTGGAGGCACTTTATTCAGCACTACCTACCCAACCTCCAGAGCAGACAGAAATGGAAGACTGAAGAAGCTGACCTGCGGGTCGGTGACACAGTCATGATTGTGGATCAACAACTGCCCCGCGCTCTTTGGCCTGTAGGGAGAATTGTTCAGGTCTTTCCTGGGTTGGATGAGAGAGTCAGATCCGCGTAAATACAGGTTGACGGCAAAACTTACACCCGACCTGTAGCCAAAATTATTTACCTGCCCTCTCTTCCCGGCTAGCTTTAAATTTAATGTAGCAAAAACACTTAGAATTGGCAAATTCACACTGTGAATTTGAGGGTGGCTGTAAAAAGTGCTCCCCTTTGGCACATGGACTCTCCCAGCTACCCCTGTTATTCAGTGAGAAATGGACTATTCCAAAACTGTCCACTGGAGGTTTTGCGAAGTGTCAGGGAGAGAGTTAGATGGGTGATAAATGGAAAGGAGATCGGCTGAATATTGTATTTAGTTTGTAGAGTGAAATATAGTGTATTAGCCCAAATCGGAGGAGTTTATCGATTGTGCGTGTGCGTGCATCACACTGTAAGTAATCACATAATTGTTGAACATTCTCAGCGAAGCTAATCCGCCTGTATCCCTGTTTACATTTAAGGTTGTTTACTTAATTTTATTCTACTGCTGTGACACTGCTACAATTCCATGTATATTTATGTCATTTGTTGTTAGTAATAGTTATATTTATTCCTTATAATCACCGAGGCACGGTTGTACCTCAGATCGTGCGCATGCGCTCATAGTTGTTTACATCTCGGTTCGACCGCACATGCATCAGTAGCCATGCTCGTGTGCACAGCTCGTGCACAGTGTTAGCGCAAACACATCCATCCCCACCTTTTCAAGTATATCATCATCATAGAGATTGTATTGTGTTATATTTCACTGCTATTAGTCAGTATTTTACCAAAGAAGCTTTATTAATGTTGTTTGTGGTTTATATATGTTTATATCTGTATTTTGTATTAACAGAACCACACATCTATGCATCTTCAATAAACCAACGATTTGGAACATAACCTGAGTGAGACATCGTTGTTCTAACCGGACAAACTGCAGCCTTCGGCCAACATGAACTAGCAATTAGAGTGAATATTTGAAAGATTTTCCACCCACAAAGAAATGTTTCCAGGTATAACATTTCACACCAAACAGCTAGACAAATATACGAGTACTTTGTTAAACTCTGCATGTATTGCAGCGTGAGTCTCTTCTCAATCTGTGTTAATTAAAATGTATTTGTGCTGGCATTAATCAAATGATTAAAAAGATCAAGAGTGTACAGAAAAATAAATAGAACTGGCTAATCAACACCAGCAGCTGCGTTTGTAACACTCTCACACACAAGATAATGTGTGAAAGGAGAACTCTGAAGAAAAGATGGACTATTGATTTTGTTCACTTTGTGTGTTTGTGCAGTTTGAACATAGTGTAAAGAAAATGTCAAGTAAACTAATTAGGCACAAGTTCAAAGAGACTTTTCCCAACAATTTGGCATTCTGACTTTAACTTTCAACTCATTATTTCCACTCATTATTAAAGAAAGAATTCAGAACAAGTCAGAACATTGCTGTCGACTACCACAGACAATAATTTTGAATTGTCCCTCAGTTTGTATTACTCAATTTTTCGTAGTAATGCACTTACCAAATTTGGCTGCGTTTCCCAAAAGCATTGTAAGCCTAAGTAGATATTAGAGACCAAATGGCCTCTACGATCAACTTAAGCTTACGATGCTTTTGGGAAATGCAGCCCTGGTCTCAAAAAACACGTTATTATACTTGGTTATTTGTACATATTGTGGCACTTTTGTGGTGAACACTAGAGATGCTACAACAACTTTTATTCACTTTTATACAAATCATGAGTAACACATCATGAGTTCGCCCTTTTTCGATGCAATTGAACCTTTGTATAACATATACATTTGAAAGCTTGTTCAATTAAAATCAAATTGTGCATTAGCTCATCTGATAGAGCATTGCACTTACGAGTCCTGAATAGCACACTATTCAGCACGTGAGCTGAAAATGTCATATAATTGCCACAAAATTACGTGGTTGCTTCAATGATTGCATCATTCATCTCACAGTTGATTTTTACTACACTACTGGTTAGGTTTAAGGTTTATTGTTAGAAGGTCATTTTTGTTGATTTAAATCTAAATAGTTTTATCTGTTTGGGAGAACATTTAACTCTATTTTAGCACTACACAGTGGACGTTTCACCTCTGAACTGCTGTGATGCGTTTATGTAGTCATTTTGCAAAAATGTCGAAACAGTCACTTAATTTTCATAAGATCAGGCGGACGCTTACAATGGAAGTCTATAGTATTCCATTTGGTTTATAAAAAGAAATGTCAAGATCATATTTTCATTAAAGCAACATAATCAGTATGGTTTTTGTCTATGTTAACAGTAGAATTCACAGTAGAGTTTACAGAGGTGAAACCAAATATGGCATCTATGCCTCAAGATTGGACGTCAATACCATCAGAAAGTAATTCGTTCTTGTGTGTCTGGTGACCAAAGGTCATGGTCAAACCTATGACATATCACTATATTTGATTTGGGTACTACAAGTGGGAGTCAATCAATGATTTGATTTGAGAGTGACTAATGATGTCTCAAGTCGTTACTCATTGAAAATAATGACAATTATAAAATGTTTTAATTCTCCATTTAAGACTTCCATTGTATTACTGAAAACATGATTTTTACTAGTTCAATTTATTAACAAGCTACAATTATTATCTATGGTATATGCCATAAATGTTGTTGAGATAACTTCAGTTGTATAAAACCCCAAAATTCCTTTAAACATTTAAACGACACCATCACATTTTATTTTTGTATAAATGTCATACATCTTATGAATCATTCTGAATTTACATCCCAAATTGAAGCGGGATCCAAACAGAAGCCCATAGTGTTAATTAAACGTGGCATTCTCATTTCCTGCATACAATGTAGGTTAAAAGGAATCATTTAGTGCTACACTGGACAGACATGCTGTATTCCTTCTATTTCAAATAGAGAGAGATCAAGAAACTCGATGAGTCATCTAATTTTTGCTTAAAGTATCTTTAAATTCTCCTTTCCTTCAGGAAATTGGAACATATTGATATGACATCATTCACATGTTGTGTGCACACTATAAGTCTGCATGTAACATTTGCAAAAGTAGATTAATTAAGATCTATGCAATATATATATCACGTGTCAAAAGCATTTGATGTTGGGTTTTTTACATACAAGAATATTGATTTACCATATAATTACATTCATCCGGCAAGGTGATTGCAAAAGTGACAGGTTTACGGCACAGATTACATATTGTAGAAAGAACATTTTCCATCACCACCATAATATTTTTTTTCACTTGTACATCTAGTTATGTCATATTTGCTCATGCATTTCCATTAATAGAGATATGTTTAAAATAAAATAGCACACCAGCACTTGCCCACTTCACCTTGATCCATCAACAATAATTATTTGTGCTGTATTATATATAAAACACATTCATTTTATTTTCATGCAGAAAAGTACTGAACTGACAGAGTCCCTAATGGTTTATCGGTCATATATCGAAGCTCTTTGTGTTGAAACATTCATACCGCAGAGTTGGAAACACCTCCCTCTCTTCAAGCTGTTGTTAGTATGGAGGAGTGCTGCCATGCTATTCCTCAGTGCAAATTACTTTCAGATGAAAGGAGAGGCAATTTGCTGTTAACACTTTCCCCGAGCCACTTCAGGCCCTGACCTGCCTGTAAGTCCACACGACATGATGACCATTTAAAAACTACAGAGCCATTGTAAGATTTGAGATCTAAGGTGCATGAATTTGTCATATGAAAAAAACAGTTCCTGAAACAGTTTCAGAATGAGGAACCATTTTCTATGGTCAAAATAATGTCCATCAGTCCTTTACCTGGTCAGCCAGCATCAACATAAAGGCAATAATTTTTGAGCAGCATCTGACAGCATGCTGGTTCACCAAATAGACCAATGCCAAACCAGCACTAACTAGCATAAACTAGCCTAGACCAGCATGGAAATTCATGTTTGTCTAATATGGCCTTTTCAAAAAGGTCCACATAACAAGATCGAGAAATGTTGGTGAAAATGCTGTCGCTTCAAATATATAGGTTATGTGTATGTAATATAACCCATGCAATCACCTCATGGATCTTGGCTAGCTTCTGCATCGTTGGAGATGATTAGAAGATAGATCTTCCAAATGTGAAGAGTACTGTGACATAGTGAAATTTGTCTGTGCTTCTCGTTTATAGCACTTACAGTTGCTTGCAATGTAGAAATTAGCTTAGTCACATCAGCTGTTTCCAAAATCTGAAAAATACTGCATTCGCAGCTCGGAAGTCATCAAGACATGTCCGAATCTAGTGTTTGCGTAAGATCCTGTCTATCAAGATGCCATCATCTGGTTGGTTTTAGAAGGTTTTTGATGTGTCCTCCACTGAATTGCTCCAAAAATTTTCTGGTTGAAATCTGAATCCATTTGAACATTCATAGCAACATGATCACTTTTTGATCACTAAGTTGAAGTTCACTTAGAATTTGCAATGTAATTACATTCTCATTTTAAACAAATGTATTACTCCAAGCTGAGTATAAGTGTACAGGTTTAGTATTTTCAATAAAGCCATTTACCATTTTTTCAGGGTATGATACGTGGAACTTCCATATCTAAGGGGGCCATGGCTGGTCAAATGGTCTAAGTGGGCCATGGCCGGTCAAACATGTCCAGTCCGAGGGGGCCCTCTCTCCCAAAGATCGCATCTTAGTTCTGCCCCTGGTATGATGTCCTGAAATACTGTGCGTGTGATTTGGAGGTTTGAGGCAGATATTTGGTTGATGGAAAGAATAAAAATAGTATCTTATGTAGCATTTATTAAATACATTTTTTTAACTTTTTTTCAACTTATGGTTCCATTTTGACCAAGAAATAATCATCAAAGTCATTAAAATACTTGCTTGGTTTGAACTTATTCTAGATCATCAGATGTGACATTATATCTCAAACCAGTTTCATTTGGAGGTACCTTCATGCGCAAATGCTGCCTGTTAAATCATTAGCTGCGTTTCAACTATCAGGCCAAATGACGGCGTGCAAGTGCGTGCCAGGGCCATTTGTGCTCCCACTTCTGGTGCTTCATCATGCCTCCTGGGCTTCCTCTGGGCCAACAGCCAAGTGCCCTGGCTTGCCGATTAGCCTTGGGACAAAGAATGCCAACAAGGGATTGAGGCGGGGTCAATTTCAAATGCTGAGTTTCACTGAGTCAGGTCTGAAGGTAACCAATTATTTTCCTAATACTAATTCCTTAATTTTTCATATATAGCAATCAGCTTACTTTAACAGATCAACAGAGAATGGAGAATCATCAGTACTGGTCAGTAGATTAAATCAGGAATCTTCGGAATATTTGGGGCAATGAAAATGTGTGGCATCAGATCGATGGTGTCTGCCAAAATGAAGAGGTTTTTTGAAGAAGATTAAGTATATCATCACCGAACTTGCCAAGTTGTGTATCTACCGCACAATGGTACAGGTTTGGGAAAAATAAAAAAAATGGGCACAGTACAAATCCTTGTTCATTTCGATTGCAAGCTAGTATCCAGAGTCCGATACCTAAGCTTGAGTTCCCCCCACTTGCTTGTGAAATGGGCGTGGTGTGTGACTTCAGCACCAGGCCGGCATATTAAGGGCGAGTTTTAGGGGAAACCCTGCAGGGCTTTTTGCCCGATGGTGTGAATGTAGATTGATATTGGTCTCGTGACTCGAGGTCTGAGGCTATTGGCCCTGGGTCACACTGGTCCGATGGAGGAAAAGCGGCTATTGACAGAATGGCCAGCTTCTTTAGTTTTTTGACACAGCTACTGTTGTGAAGTTACATCAGACATCTGATGCATTGAGATGCGGCGTCACCATATCTTGGGCTTCCATGGCCTTTTTGGGCTTGTTGCGAACAGTTGTGGCAACCTTGCCCTCAGCGTGCAACGACTCAAGCCTTTCCTCGCAACGGAAGACGGCAACAAAAGCGCTGCGGTAGTTCCGGTTCATCCAGCCATAAAGAATTGGGTTGGCGAAAGTTGAGCACATGGCCACAATATGGAAAACAGTGTAGAGGAGCCTGAAGTCCTTCATGACCAACACATTAGGGAGAATGTCGATGGCGAGCTGGAAGGCATGGAAAGGCAGCCAACTCACTGCAAACACCACAACCTGCAAAAAGGTAAAAACACTGGTCTACATCTCGGTCTAATTCTCTATCATTATATTTATATTACTGGCAACTACACTGGAAAAAGTGGTAAACTCTTAATAGTTACCTCAAGGTTTTTTTTTTTTACTTGATCTATCCCATGAAATATACTTGTGTTGGTGTAACCTAATATGTAAGATTAAATACATTTTTTGAATTGAATATAACCAGTGAATAAAGAATGTTAACACTTAAGAACATTTTTAGGTTACCTGGCAAAACATTTTCACTGTGTGTATATATATATATATATATATATATATATATATATATATATATATATATATATATATATATATATATATATATATATATATAAAACCTCAAAATAACTGTGAAGAAAAGAGCTTTAAAATATTTGGGTTACAGAAGAATGCCTCTTATATTGAAATACTCTTGGGACTGATGCATCTTTTGTTCAAAAAGACAGGGGTTGTTGATGCATCTTTTGTACTAAAAGACCGGGTTTTATAGAAAAAAACAGTGAAAATGCACACAAATAAACACGAGAAAAATCTTTTACTTGTGAGATCCTATACTGGACCTACTTTGGTGGACCACATCAGGAGATTTTAGGCAGAATGATCCCCCCAGTCATTATTCACTTTCATTGTACAGATAAAAAAAAATGCAATGACAGTGAATGGTGACTGAGGCTGTCATTCTGCCTAAGATCTAATTTTGTGTTCTACGGAAGAAAGAAAGACAAACAGGTTTCAATTGTGGAAGAACTATCAACTTCAGGAAACAAATGCAAAGGAAAAAAATCTACACACCATGGCCACCAGCATCTTGGTTGTCTTGCGGCGACAATGATGTCTATCGTTGTGGCCAGCTGGGCTGACATGGTTGCGAAGTTTACTCCAGATACGGATGTAGGCAAAAGAGATGACCACTAGGGGCAGCACATACTGCAGCAACAGCATGAAGATTCTGAAGAAACACACAACCATTATCACCATCAATTCAGCTGAAAGTGTCACAGTTCATAATTCTTTGATATTTTAAAGCTATGACTCATTTTGTAGCTGTAATTGATGTGTAACTGATTTTGAAATGGACCAAAAACAAGGCTTTCCAAGTAAAAAAAAGATGGAGACTTCATGAGTCATATAGTATAGTAGTATAGATCAACCTTGAATCTACTATATAAATAATTTACCATCAAACTATTTGACAATATTTCAGCAATTCTGAACTGCAGTCTTAGCATTATACTCCACTAGAAGACATTTTTTTAGTTTTAATATTTGCCATTAGTGTGATATCTATCATTCACATCATCATCATGTCTCTGTATATAAACATCAATGTTACAAACAACTCACGTTACAAATTTCAGTGCAACTTTGAGACATTGACTCTCGATAAATGAACACTGTGTACATTTGTAGCCCCTTGAGGGCATTGGGAAACTGTAATGATGCCATTCATTAAAATTTGAATATCTGGTACTCACGAGTATAGAGCGCTATCTGTACTACTTCCGGGCCACTTTTCCCGACAGACTTCAATGGACTCATCTGGAGAAAGATCTACAATCTCATACTCCCTAAAGATGGCAAGTGGGGTAGCCAGAACAGCACTTATTACCCAGGTGATGGCAATGACCATAAAGCAAGTGTCCTTCGACATCCGTGTGTCTAGGTGATAGATGATGCATCGATGTCGATCCAGTGCGATTACAAATAATGTAACTGTAGAAACGTGGACGGCAAGACCTTGAGCGTATGGTAGTGTGAAACAAAGCACTTGTCCAAATTTCCATTCGCCCAGTAGAGTGTAACCTAGCGTGAATGGGAGACACAACGTGTTGACTAGCAGATCAGCCACAGCAAGGTTTGCTATAAAGAAATTGGTGACAGTACGAAGTGTCTTGAATTTGTAGACTACATATATCACCAGGGAGTTCCCCACAACGCCCAATACGATGATGGTAGAGTAAGCCAAGATCAGAACTACCTGGACACCAAGAAGTTTGGTGCTATCTCCCAGCTCTAGCAAGGGATTGTTAGGAGTCAAATCAGATGAGTCCTCACCAACTGCCAAGTTTTTGCTCCCAGAGGAGCCATTTAAGCTGAGGGATTCCATTTGTCACATTGCCATCTTATACTGTGGAGAAAGTCCAAGTTGCTATTAGGTTTGAGAAGCCACAAAACACAGATTTGATTTACCATTCTTTCTGTATCCTCACCTAAAGCATCCAAACAGAAAGAAGGACAGTTTAGACTGATAAACAGATGGATGCATGGATGGATGGATGGATGGATGGATGCACGGGTACATGGATGGATGGCACATTTCACAATAATACAGAGAATTATGAAAAATAAAAACGAGATATGCAATATATACAGTATACCTTGCAATAAATAAAAAGAGTGAACGTTACAATAATTAGCACAATATGCACTTCACAGAAGTAGCCTATCTATTGCACATATAGAATGAACTAGAAAGCAATTATCTATTGCACATATAGAATGAACTAGAAAGCAATTATCTATTGCACATATAGAATGAACTAGAAAGCAATTATCTATTGCACATATAGAATGCAGTAGAAAGCAATTATCTATTGCACATATAGAATGCTCTAGAAAGCAATTATCTATTGCACATATGAAAGAAATTATGGAATTGTATAGAATTGTTAAGTACTGAGTGCACGTTATCTCTGTTATTAATTAAAAAGCGTATAAATAATGAAGTAATATAACACCATCATCCACCATTCATTCATAAATGCATGCTCTTTTTCTTTTCTTTTTTTTTTTTTTTTGTAAAAAAGGCTGATCAGCTTTTTCTTGATTTAAACATTACATGCATTTCATATTTGCACGTTTGAATATTTTATAGCCTCTCAGAGAGATTGGTCGAGATTACCCCGTATTGTTTTATTTCCAATGGCGAAAGGAAGCGTATTGTTCTCTGTTTGCGCGCGTTTCAATTACTTCTTCCGAATCAACTTGCAGTCACATTCATTAAAGGGAATTTATTTTGCGTATTGAGAGCTCATTACGCGCAGCTTATCAGCGCTCGACCACACTACAGCCTCTTCATTTGAGGTTCGCGTGAGAGATGAATACCTACATGGCACACCGTAATCATTAAGAGACACGCACACCCTGGAGTCCATGGAAACTTCATGGCACACCTCCGGTCTACGGACATCCGCGATTCAATGGCTCGTGATAGAGCGCACCAAATGAACTAGGAAACTGCGAAGCGCACAAACGATCTTAGTCCTTATTATTAACGCTCGTTTCATTGCAGAAATCTAAAAATACGTATTTAGACTTATAATTATTTATATTGGAATGACACTTACCAATTTCCAGGCAGCACGTATTCACCTCGCCCTCTCTAGTTGCACCTCTGGATACATCACCATCAGCGGTTATTAATCTAGAAATGCCTTATAGCTATTTATGGAATAATACAAACATTAAGAATATCATGACGTGTTCTTCTTTATTTTATTTTACAATCAATAGTTTTTCTCTGACGAAAAAGTGCCGCTGGTTCAGGTGAGGTGGACTGTAGTCTCTGACGATCACGACTGAATAACATCCATCCACACAAGCCAAACCCACAAGTTCAGAGTTTTCAAAAAAGAAGAGAGGGAGAGAGATGGACGATTTTATAATTCTTTATGAAAACACCCCTGTCACACACAAAAAGTACAGCGCAGTAATCAAATCGTTTTCAATTAAAAAGCATTATCGGGGTAGTGGTGCCATCAGCATATATTATATTTGGCAGAATGTTCATGCTGCTCTTTTCATACAATGAAAGCGTACAGTGACAAAGGACATGAGCTCCATAAATGACCAAAAAGCACATCAAAATGACCTCAAAAGTTGTCCATTTGAGTCAAGTGCTATATCTCATATTCAGATATGTAGGCCTATCAAGAAGTGCCGCATTAGGTATGTTAATGACACCAAATGCCGTTTGTTTTTGCATGTCAAGTCTGAATATGCAGAAGCTCAAAAAAGATTTGAGTGCTACAGTGGAGGGCAAGATGTTCAGGTTTTGGAATAGGGCAGAAGTCGTATGGACTAATATTATGCACTGTAAAAAGTGAATAGTGCAACTGTTACCACAAAGCCAATGTGTATAATTTTGGACTAGGTTAAATCATTTCTTGTATCTGAAGTTTTATATGCAGAGTTAGCTGTAAGGAAGCTATTTGTTGGTTGAGTTCACATAAAAGTGTAACTGTGGCTCTGTAGTGCTTTCAAACATTTTCTGACTGTTTGAGCGCCCTGTCCAGCTTGACACAGCAACACTGGCTCAAACAATGGTGTGAGTTTGGGGCAAGACTATCTGTTTGTAACACCAATGGAGGACGGGGGGAGTTTGCATAAATCTGTTTGAAAACAGTTAATATTTTCAAATTTCAGTTTGATGATGTGGCACAGAAAATACACACTTTATCTTTAAAGAGGAGTTTGTATTTGTTCTGACACTAAAAAAAATAACTTTGTGTAACCTAATGTGGTTAAAACATTGTCCGTTTGTCTGTTATGGATCCCCTTGTCACTTTATGTTTTTGTTGTATGGAAAAGATCAACTTGAGTATTATTCAAAACATATTTTTTCTCCATGAAAGAAAGTAAGTCATATGGGTTGGGTACAACATGAGATTGAGTAAATAATAATAACATTTTCATTTATAGGTGAATTATTTTCCCTATTTCCCTATTTAGTTTTTTTCATATTCAAATATGTACACATTTATGTACACACTTATTATGTGGCAAGAACATGTGTACGGCAGCCACTAACATATTTGGATACATTTTTGTGACTGAGCCTCTAATATTTGTTGTGAATAAAAGAAGAGGCCCTCAAGACAGACAGAGTGGCTCCAAAAGTGTGTTTACTGCTAATAAAGTCTGTCTATCACATTGTGAATGTACTAATTATGCTCAATACAACTACTGATGCATGCCAAAATATCTTGTCATGAGAAATCTTTTTAATTTTCTGCACAAATGCACTTTTGAAAACTGCTGTCATAATCATAAATCATATGAATCATAAATCATTTTGCTAATATGCTGTATATTGTACATAGAAAACAGGTCAAGCATAATAGTTATTAAAATAATTTTAAATTAGAATGCTTTTGTTTCATTCCATAACATATCTGACTCTGAGAAAGTGTGTGCTCCATGCATACTTGTGTGTTTGCATTTTCATACTTATGCAGAAACAGGGTCAAAATTGGCCAAAGGAATATAGCTGTCGTATATGTATGTAAATACAGTTTTTTCACATCAATCTACCCCATAATGACAAGGCAAAAAACAGATTTTTTTATTACTTTGTAAGTTTATTTAATGAAAAAAATAAACAATATTACGTTGACATAAGTATTCAGAACCTTTGCTATGACGCTTGAAATTGAGCTCAGGTGCATCCCAATACTCTGGATCAACTTTGAGTTGTTTCTACATTGTCCAACTGTGGCAAATTCAATTTATTGGACATAATTTGGAAAGGCACTAACCTATATAAGGTCTTACAGCTGAAAATGCATATCAGAGCAAAAACCAAGTCATGAGGTCAAAGGAACTGCCTGCAGAGCTCAGAGACAGGTTTGTGTCAAGACACAGATCTGGGGAAGGCTACAAAAAATGTTGGCTGCATTGAAGGTTCCCAAGAGGACAATGGCCTCCATAATTCTTAAAAATAAGAATTTTGGAACAACCAGAACTCTTCCTAGAGATGGCCGCCTTGCCAAACTGAGCAATCAGGGGAGAAGGGCCTTGGTAAGAGAGGTGACCAAGAACCTGATGGTCACTCTGGTTGAGCTCCAGAGATCATGTGTGAAGATGGGTGAAACTTGCAGGAGGACAAACATCACTGCAACACTTCACCAATCTGGGCTTTATGGCAGAGTGGCCAGACTGAAGCCTCTCTTCAGTGCAAGACACATAAAAAAGCAACTAAAGCAACTAAAGGACTCTCAAACTGAGAAAAAACAAGATTCTCTGTTCTGATGAAACAAAGATTGAGATGTTTGGCCTCAATTCCAAGTGTCATGTCTGGAGGAAACCAGGCACTGGACATCACCTACACAATACCATCCCAGCGGTGAAGCATGGTGGTGGTAGCAACATGCTGTGGGGATGTTTTTCAGCGGCAGAAACTTGGTGACTGGTCAGGGCTTCAGGAAAGCTGAATGCCGCAAAATATAGAGATATCCTTAATGAAAACCTTATTCAGTGCACTCAGGACCTCAGACAGGCTGAAGGTTCACCTTCCAACAGGACAATGACCCTAGGCACACAGCCAAGTCAATGCAAGTGTGGCTTAAGGACAACTCTGTGAATGTCCTTGAGTGGCCTATCCAGAGCCCAGACTTGAACCCAATCGAGCACCTCTGGAGAGACCTGAACATGACGGTCCTCATCCAATCTGACAGAGCTTGAGGGGATCTGCAGAGAAGAATGGCAGAAAATACCCAAATCCAGGTGTGCAAACTTGTCATATCATACCCAAAAATACTTGAGGCTATCATTGCTGCCAAAGGTGCTTCAAGTACTGAGTTAAGGGTATAAATACTTATGTCAATGTAATATTTCAGTTTTTCTTTTTATTAAATTTGCAAAGTTATCAAAAATCTGATATTTTCTTTGTCATTATGGGGTATGTGTAGCTGACTCTGAGTCCAGTGTAAACTCGTTTCCATGACTACACCGGAAATGTTCATGCTCAACCACTATGACGATAACGTTAGTTTGTAATGTAAATTATAATGTGTCTTGTTTATTGTAATTCTGTGTAGTAGTGTGACTTAAAGCTGTTATGTTGTCATTGTTAAATTTATTGAAGAAGAAAAAGGGTTGTTTATTGATAGTCACATGATTAACCCCAGAAGCTCTGAGAGCAGCGTGTCAGAGAGAGAAGCGAGAGTGGCGGGTGAAAGCAGCGAACTTTTAAGCTCCGTCTATTTTCTACAGCTGGTTTACCAGGCGAACACGGTAATAGTTATCGAGTTATGTTGTTAATCAATGTTAAAGTTTGTGTGCAAGGGATGTGAGACATGTTGTATTAGTCTGTATAAGAAATGGAGTATATGTGTGTTGCGTTGAATGTTTGTATTTGAAAACTGTTTTGTTTGTCTTTTAGATTTCACGGTGTTCCATGATACGGCAAAGAAGAATAAATGTGAATGTGAACATCAGTAAGAAGCGTGGACTCATTTAAAACCAGTGTAGTTACAGTATGGAGTGTATATTGATGTGAAAAAAAAATACATAATTTAAAGCATTTTAGCATAAGAATGCAACATAACAAAATGTGAAACAAATGAAGGGGTCTGAATACTTTCTGAATGCACTGTATATATATATATATATATATATATATATATATATATATATATATATATATATATATATATATATATATACAGTGCATTCATATATATATATATATATATATATATATATATATATATATATATATATATACATAAATATCTATATTTACTGATTATAAATGTGAGTGTGTTTCTGCGCCTTGGTCTTAGAAAGTGTGTTTTTAATATATTTACCCACAAGCAGGATAAAAACTGTCAATGAGTGCATGGCTGTGATATATTGCATGAGTTTATGGATGGAGATTAGCACAGCCTTTTGCACAGCACACTGAACTTTCCAATTTCCCATATCACGACACCATCAGATGTGTGATACAGAACTAGAGAAATTGAAACACCTTGTCTTTTAAAATAAAACATGTTAGAAGTAGTAGTCCTTTCAAAATGATAATTTAGCCTTTCCCTAAGTTAACACTGCAAGCGAGCAATGCAACAAAAATAGATTGCTCCCATTATAATCAACACTGCAAGCTCCCTAGATTATAATCAATGCTTGCTTGCAGTAGACATGATTAAAGTAACAGTTCACCCAAAAATGAAAATCCTTTTCAGAATTGTGTTTTTTTTCCTTAAAACATAAAGGAGAACGTTTTGAAGAATAGTTTTACAGCCCTTGTAAAAAAAAGTTTGTAGTGACCAGGGGCTGCCAAGCTCCAAATATTACCCCCCAATAAAAAAAGCACCATAAAAGTAATCTATACAATTTATGCGCTTACGTCTTCTGAAGCCTTATGATAGCTTTGTGTGGAAAACAGACAACATTTTTTGTCATTATTCATTAATAATCTAAAATTTGGCGAGTTTGATCATTGACACCAAAACAGCATTGATTCTCATGTGTACAATACTTTGTATGAGATGGTGAAATCGTTATATATTGTTCGAGTTTGGGTAAGGGGCTAGACCAGGGGGCGGCAACCTATGGCATGCTTTTTCATCGGCTGAATAGAAGACTAAACAAAAAACTACACTGCAGTATACCAAACAGACTTGTGCAGCGTGTGCAAGCCATTTACGCATCACTAGTCAACAGCGTTTGACTTTCGGTTAAATGCGCGAGTAAACACGCCTGCTTTGCTTCGGTCAGGCTGCGTGGATGACAGCCAACATTCCGTGTTTCATTTGTTTCTTTTTGCTTTCAGAACAACATATGGTGTAATAAGGATAACGCCACTATTAATCCTTGAGATTTCCAGCCCAGCATACAGGCACACCCTCATTAAACCATGGTCAAACTCCAAATTACATTAAACGATTAAAAGAGAAAACATAAACCCACATCATGGGGTTAAAAATGTTTATTCAAAATATAAATTAAACCTGGAAGTACATTTTTAGGATTTTGCAGGTGTGATTCACTGAAAAGGACTAAATAGTTGATCGGCCATTGCGGCCCCTTCCATTGATTGAGGTCCCCTTCGAAAGAACTGGCATGTACCTCATCGGGTCATTAGAGCGGATGGCAGTGCCAGAATCGGTGCCTTTGTTCAACTTCTCAGCACAAAGTGCTGTGGAATCACTTTTCAGAATAATCTCCTGAGTGGGGATTCTGAAAGAAATCCTCACTGATCAGGGCACTACGTTTATGTCATGTACACTACACGAACTGTAAAAATGATTGTGGATTAAATCAATTAGGACCAGCTTTTACCAGCCCAAAATTACAGCTTCTGATTTAATCAGACACTAAAGACTATGAATCATAAGTTTGTACACAAAGACGCTCGAAATTGGGACAATTGGCTCGAGCCCCTATTATTTGCAGTACGAGAGGTCCTCCACATGGTTCTCCCCATTTGAATTATTGTACGGGTGTTGACCTTTGCGGCATGCTCAACATCCTATGCTAAAATTGCAGGAGAGTCCTTCAAACAGTAAAAATGAAATTTAATATGTTCTCCACACACTGAGGCAATTAACAGGCTCAAGAACGTCAATGTATAATAGGGGTACTCGGCTATGTGAATTTACACATTTTATTGCTCCCCACATCAAGCTCTAAATTACTTGGCAAGTGGCAAGGACCCTTTAAGGTCTCACGGCGAGTCGAGGAAATTGATTATGAGGTTAAATGAACGGGTACGTTCATAGGTGGAGCACGTCATATTTACCATCTCACTCTCCTAAAAACGTGGAGAGAGGCAGTCCCCGTGACTTTGGTGATGTTGGTTCCGGAGAGGGTGGAGATCAGACCTGAGGTGAACTTAAAAGCCACCGATTGAGTCACTTGCAGAGACCACCTCTCACCATCACAAGTCACGGTGGTTGCCAAGTTGCAAGAATTCTCCAATGTGTTCTCGCCTCTTCCTGGTCGTACGAATCTCATAGAGCACCACATTGAATCTATTCCAGGGGTTGTGGTATGCCCAAGCACAAAAAAGAAGTGATTTGGGAAGAATTACAGGCCATGCTAGATTTGGGGGTAATAGAAGAATCCCACAGTGACTGGGCCAGCCCTGTGGTGTTGGTTCCGAAGAACTTGTGATGCTACCATTCAGTTTGTTCTGGGTCCCGGCTTTGTTTCTGCGGCTCATGGACTGAATCCAAAGACCGCACGCTGCTTACACCACTGCCTATCTGGATTATATCATTATTTACAGTAATGATTGGCAGCGGCACCTGCAGCATCTAAGGGCTGTCCCGAGGTTGTTACGGTGAGCGGGACTCATGGCAAGTTGAAGTACTGTATCTGGGCTTCCACTTGGGTCACCGGCAGATGCTGCCCCAAATTGAAAAAATTGCGATTACAGCCTTCCCAAAACCTAAGACCAAAAAGGAAGTGAGAGAGTTCCTGGGGCTGGTTGGCTATTATCATTAGTTTGTGCCTAATTATTCAACCGTCACTAGCCTGCTGACTGATCTCACTAAAAAAGGGCACCACATCCAGTCCAGTGGATAGAGTCATGTTAGCAGGCATTCAGCAGGTGAAAGCTTCACTTTGCAGCGGCCCGTTATTGATCTCTGCTGACTTCAATCTCACTTTTATTTTGCAGATGGATGCATCAGACAGGGGGTTGGGAGTGGTACTGTCTCAGATGATGGAGGGGGAGGAGTGCCCCGTGCTGTACATAAGTCACAAACTCTTTCTGAGGAAGACTAGGTAAAGCATGATAGAGAAGTAGTGTTTGGCCATCAAGTGGGCAGGTGGGCATCAAGTGGGCAGTCCTCACCCTCTGGTACTAATTGTTGGGGTGTGCTTTCACCCTCTGTTCAGACCCGCTCCAGTGGCTCCATACACAGATCACCCCTTGGAATCTGGCTCTACAGCCAGGGGGCGCAGATGGCTGTTGCGGATTTCCTCTGCAGAAATGGGGGTAGGAGGGGGGTAGGTGACTGAATAGCTCCCTGGCCTGAGTCGGGCGATGTGGGGATGTGGCTGTGGCTGAGCGACGTCTGTGAAGAGCGAGGTCAGGAGAGAAATAACAATAAGGATTGACACCTGTGGGAAATGATCTCTACAGCTGTTCTATGTTGCAGTTAGAATTGTAGAGAGATAACAGGGCTGTCTAGACCAGTGAGGAAAGAGAGAGAGAGAGAGAGAGAGAGAGAGAGAGAGAGAGAGAGAGAGGGAGACACACAAGGCTATCTGTTTGTTATTGTGTGTGAATTGCTTTGTCGTGAAATGTGGATTGATTACCTGGCTCCCACTTCTTCATTCTCTTGATACATGAAGAGACTTGTCATAAAGTGTTTTTGTTCATTTAATCATCTGCCAGGAAAAACCACGAGACTGAATGCTTAGGAAAGTAAGAGTACTTCTCTCCTCAATAAGCCACATGATTTGCAATATCATATATTGTTAATGTCAGTATCACAAAGGGTGCAGGTCAGGTTATGTGTCAAAGTTGAGTTATTTTCGATCCCACTAAATTTCAAACCAATTAATATTTTCTAACAAGGGATAAGTATTCAACAGTTTTAAGAAATGATTGATAAAAGATTGAGTGCAACAGCAATTATTATTGCATCTCACATAGTTTTGTGAATTAATCCAGCAGAACTCTGTGTGCTGGGTTGAATCAAGAAAAGGAAAAGATGTCATGACTTAATCGGAATGAGCAACACATACTGACAGTCCATTAACTGTCTGCCAGGAGACACTCTTGAGTGTTTATGCTATTGTGTGTGTGCTTACTCTAGACCTCTTATGAATTCATATGAAAGCAAAGGCAGTTCTGTTTGTGCTATGAATTGACAGACAAACAGACAGACAGGCTGACAGTGTGTGGAATGAGTGCCAACACACACACAAAAATAAACGTGCAGAGACAAAGCTAAAAGTTAAGAATGTAAAGTGCAAAGTTATACAGAAATATGTATAGCCTACTTAACAATCAAAACTGAAATCTAAATTTACCCTAACAATGAAATCTTCCATCAAAATGTAGTAACTTACTGACAAGCATCATCCCCCATCTGACATTTTTGCTTCAGTTCAATTGAGTTCAACTTTTGCTGTGGTACAGCCTCAGAAACACAGATTCTGGTCCCATTTTTACATATTTTTACTCCGATAAGTTTAGGGTCAGGTTTAGGTTAGGGCATATGGTTAGTAATGTTGACTGTTTTACAACCTGTAAAAATACAACTTGCTTTTGGCGCCACTCTGTGGACATTTAATGCGGAGCTTAAAGCCCAAAATATAATTATGAAGCTCCACTTACTACATTGTTTACTTTTTTCAGTCAGTATTCAACTGAACACACCGGCATGAAATCATGCAATTGTTTTGTTTTTGTTCAATTAGTCTACAAAATTTATTAAATCTACTCAAATACTCTCAAGTGCCCATTCACTACTGTGCCATCTGCAGTGAAAGCCATTCACACATCTGCCCTAAGTAAAAAATGCCTCTCTTATCATCATTCTTTTGTCTATATTTTGCCCATAATTACTCTTTTATACACCCATCTTTGCAGTTGTATCAGTGCCTAAAAGCACATAACTGGTAATCTGGTCTAAAGCACATAACTGGTAATCTGGTAATCAGAAGGTTGTGGGTTTGATCCACACAGTCACCACCATTGTGCCCTTGAGCAAGGCACTTAACTCCAGGTTGCTCTGGGGGGATTGTCCCTGTAATAAGGGCTCTGTAAGTTGCTTTGGATAAAAGCGTCTGCTGTAAATGTATAGCACATTAGCGTCATGAACTCAGAATCGAAACAAGACAAATTTAAAATTGTAAAATGCATATATTAATTTAAATCATCATCACGTGGTTAAAACAACTTCTGGCAGGTGTCTAAATGTTCACAAACAGGAGACCGTTGCTCGACTGTTTAGAACTTCTGTTTATCTATGAATGAAGAAGAACTTCTCTGGAAGTATATCAGGGTCTTAAAGGTGCCCATACGTTCAACAACACTTGGGGCAGTGGTTTATATTTTAGAAGGCATAGACCGATTTCAGCTGAAAAACCTTTGACATTCTGTCGCAGGATTAAAAGTGAAATCAGTCTGCTCAGCCTTAAGAAACAACACCAAGTCCTCTTATTTTTTAAATCCCTCCCTTTCAACTACCTTATTTATAAAATTTTATTTTGCTAAATTATTTAATTGCAAAATGGAAAATGATTGTTTCCAAAGGGATTTTGAAGAGGTTTTCCATAAACTCCTACCACCGCTCCCCATTATTCGTTGTTGAAAAACTATTCAATCAGGTTTACACCATTGGTTGAGAGCAATTTTTGGAAAGAAAGAAAGTGTTTACCCTTCTCAGGAAGTCCATATACAAATGACTTATTTATAGATGTTTGTGCACATTAAACTCGGTCAGAAGAAAGTATTTAAACATCGAAAAAGTTTCACACGTTACCTTTAAGAAATAAATAACATGCAGGAATATGGTCGGAGATAGTCAGCTAATAGCTAATTTCCCTCAAGAATACAGCTCTGCAATCCCTGAGCACTGGAGGAGCACATCAGCTCACAAATGAATTATTTCAAGATCAATGTCAGGGAAGTTTTCCATCTACAACCCTACAGAGTGGCAACAGTCTTTATGAGAAAATCAAAGTCAGTAAGGAAACAGATGAAGGGAAAGTATTGAAAAGTGCTGGGAAAATGTGTGTTTGGACTTGTGGAAAAGATAATCAAAGCTCAATACAGAATTGTCTTTTTCCAACAGATATTCAGCTCTGGAAATTCTGAAGGCAGTAGTACTAGGATCACAATGATTAGTGTGGTTTGTTGGTGAAGGTAATAAGACTGCAACTTATTACACAAAAAGATACATATTGTCACGATCCATGGTTGTCTGCCCCGTGTTTCTTGTGTCACCTCTCACAAACTACAGTTCCCATGATTCCCGGCCCTCATCACTCTCTCATTGTTTTCACCTGGTTATCATTTAGTCTAATTACCTTGTGTATTTAAACCCTGTTTGTTTTCCATTCCCTTGTCGATCGTTGCTTGTTTGTGAAGGTTGTTAGTGCATGTTTATTCCTTGTATATTCTGGTCTGTGTTCCTGCCTGAGCCCGTCGTGGATGTTTTCCCCCTGTTTATATCTTTTGTTTTCCCAACGTGGATGTTTTATTTGTTCCAGTCTTGTTTGTCTTCACCTTTTACAATAAAACCGAATTTAGATCCCCACTCCTCGTCTGCCTCCTCTTGCAATTCATAACACATATTAAACCTAAAATCTGTATATGCACACACATAGACACACAAACTAGGGATGTCAATGAATAATCGATGCTCGCTTATTCGTCGTATATAATTTGATCAATGAAACTTATCAACACAAACTAAGATTTTTAGAAAAATATCTCTGCTCTCTAGGTCCATACAATAAAGGTGAATGGTGACCAAAACATTGAAGCTCCAAAAGCACATAAAGACAGGACAAAAGTAATCCATGCCTTATGAAGAGATCCAGTCGATTTTGGGTGCGACAGACCAAAATGTAACTCCTTTTTCACTCTACATCTTGCCATGCAATGATTTCAAGCTCGATTACACTTCCTAGTGCTTGATGCATGAGCAGAGCGCTAGATGGTGCTAGGAAGTGTAATCAAGCGCGAAACAAAGGAGACTGCTGATGTCAAGATTTTTTGTAAAAAAGTTATATTTTATTCAAATCCAAAACAGATTGGATCACAAATGGATTACTTTTATGTTAACTTTATGTGCTTTTGGAGCTTCAATGTTTTGGTCACCATTCACCTTTATTTTATGGACCTAGAGAGCGGAGATATTTTTCAAAAAATCCCTGTGTTCTGCAGAAGAAAGAAAGTCATACACATCTGGGATGACACATCTTGGTGAGTAAATTGTGAGAGAACTAAACTTTTTGGGTGAACTATTACTTTAATGATTAAGCAAAATAACAAGAATTCTCTCTCATACTCATATTTTGCCCTGAATTTGACCTTGTTATTTATTTTTTCTTCACTACCACTTTAAAGCTCTGCATGAGTCATTGGAGCTCATTAGCAGAGATAAATTTGGGGGTTTGGTTTGATAAATCACTTATTTTTCACAGTGGGAAATGCAGGTGGTGGAACAACCCTTGAGCCTAAGGTCAATCAAAGAGAAATGTAAAAACGTGACTAACTATAAAACTAGATGAAATGTAACACGTTTTGGTTTTTTTTCTAATTAATGAATACTGAAAATTGTGTAGGCCCCCCTCATGCCACCAAAACAGTGCCAACCCGCATCTCAGAATAGCATTCTTAGATGCTGTTCTTCTCACCAGAGCAGTTATCTGAGTTACTGTAAACTTTGTCAGTTCAAACCAGTCTGGCCATTCTCTGTTGACCTCTCTCATCAACAAGGCATTTCCGTCCACAGAACTGCTGCTCACTTGATGTCTTTTGTTTTTGGCACCATTCTGAGTAAACTCTACAGACTGTTGTGTGTGAAAAACTCAAACCAGCCCGTTTGGCACCAACAATCATCCATGCTATTATCTAATCAGCCAATCGTGTGCCAGCAGTGTAGAGCATAAAATCATGCAGATATGGGTCAGGAGCTTCAGTTAATGTTCACATCAACCAGAATGGAGAAAAAATTTGATCTCAGGGATTTGAATCATGGCATGATTGTTGGTGCCATATGGGCTGGTTTGAGTATTTCTGTAACTGCCGATCTCCTGGGATTTTCATGTACAACAGTCTCTAGAATTTACTCTAAATGGTGCCAAAAAACAAAAAACATCCAGTGATAAGAGAGGTCAATAGAGAATAGCTAGACTGGTTTGACCTGACAGAAAGGCTATGGTAACTCAGGTTAGCCACTCTGTACAATTGTAGTGAGCAGAATAGTAACTCAGAATGCAAGAAATGTCAAACCTTGAGCCTGCAGTGGGCACAGGCTTACCAAAACTTTACAGTTCAAGACTGAAAAAACACAGCTTGGTCTGATGAATTCTGCTGAGGTTCTCAAATGGCAGGCCCACTGCAGCCTCAAGACGGACCACCTGTATTAAAATTAATGGGAGAAATTGGAACACCCAACATGGCTGATGTAGAAAAGGAAATCCCGCCTTACAGGTACAGGAGCCAGTCACGTTTTAGAGACAGACATCGCCTGTCAGTTAACTCGAGAACATGCATGTGCATTAGCTGGACCAGCCAGAAAAATTATGTTTTTTTTCCGTGTTCTGAGCTAAAGGAGCAACATTTACAGTTACCATTGTTGTCAGATTTAACTGCTGATTTAAAATATGTTCTTTGAGCATAATCTTGACCAACTGTTTTGGAGATTTCAGTCTTCCCCATTCAAGTAGTTAGGAGCTGTACGATTATGCCACTTGTATCCACAGAAAATAGCACACTGATAGAGGACACTCTGAACTGACCCAAATTTGGGGTCTCTAACTCCAATATTCTAGTGCCACCAACTGTTCAAAGTTGCACTTATGTTTATGCTCATAACTTTTGTACCATAAGGCCTAGAATCAAAATTATATTTTATATAATATTTTTATCCGATTCCTTGGCTCATGCTGAGTTGAATGCATGCAATGGTTTAAATTTATGTATGACTAGATTTTCCGCCATTTTGCATTTCCCGAAAAATTAAATTTTTCGAATTTGTCCTAGACGTAACTCTGATTTGCACAAAATTTGTCGTGTATCATCTAGGAATACTGGGGACAAAAAAATCTTAAAAGCTTTTTGATAGACCAAACCATTCTCGAATAACGTTTCAACATATTTGATGGCAAGCATCCCAAAATGGTCGCAAGGCTGTATCCATGCTTTGGTGTACTATCACCAAACTTGGTATATGTCATAGCCATAATGACTTGAGGGTACCGGCACAGTTTTGGGATAGCGCCACCTAGTGGTCGGGAAATATGAAACATTTACATTTTTGCTTATAAATTCTGAATAGTTTGACCTAAAATTATAAAGCTGTTCTCTTTAAAATCCTTAGTGCATGATGGGAGATGCCACTTGTTAGTAACATTCTGTTGCAACATGTCGACTTCTTGTGTAATCATGTTGGGTTATTTGAAGGTACAAGAAACATCTGAGCTGGTTATTTCAAAGAATCCTAAAGGATTTGTGAAGGATTGTTAATGTGGGATCATTCCTAAACGATCCTAAAGGGATCAAATAAAGAATCCTTGAAGACTCCCAGAAAAAAATCTTACTGTCTTACTGGATAAAAATGATCTAACAGTAATTTGATTTTATCCATTTTGAAAATGTTTGATCCCATTTGGATCCTTTAGGATTGGTTTCAAATGATTATAGAAATTAATTTGCACATCCTTCAGGATTTTTGTCCTGATCGCCAGCTCAAATGTTATTTGTTACTTCATCGTTACTACTCAACAAGCTGCAGGATTTTAGGTAATATTCATGTCCATGGCTCAACTAGTGTAGGACAAAATATTTACAGAAGTTTTAGTAATATCTAGGGTTAAGTATTTGGAACAATTGATCAATAGTAGTTGTTATGCTTACCTTAGCAAGTATCACTAATGATAATGAAAAGCACAGCATATAATTGGTGCTTTTAAACCACCATTTATACACATTACTCGTTCCACAACAGGATAAGAAATCAATATTTTACAGAAGATGACATGGACTCTATGTGGCATGGGGGGTGTGATCTTGTGTCTGTCTGCGGGAGAGGGAAAGTGGTGAGGCTCATCACCTAGGTTGTAATAACTCTAACACCTGTCTCTCATTATAGTGATGTTGGAAGGAGACCTGATAAGGCACACCAGAGCGTCAGATTGGGTGAGAGAGAGGCAGAGGAAACTGGTGTCTGTTTGTCTGACCATGACAGATAAAAAGACTGCATTGTTTAAGTTCTTTTGGGACACTGAGAATCTGGTTTATTGATCCGTGTGTGTGTGCGTGCGTGCGAAAATAAATACTCACCTCAACTGTTCGCTGTCTCTTGACTCCTCTATTGCCCACAAACTAAGTTCTATTACACGCTTTTATATGTTTTCACATTCAGAATGGCTAGATACCTTGAGCCCTTTTCCCTGCCTCCCCAAAGACATCAGTGTCATGCAATCTTAAAAACCCCTTCTGTTGATCTGGAAAAGTATTTGCTTAAAATGTGACAGCTATAAAGAAGGGCAAACATTCTCCTCTGCTGTGAATTTATACATGGTTGGCATGTATGAACAAGCAGGGAAAAATCACGTCAGCAAATCAGTATTATGATAAATGTGCCTTAGAGCTTGCTTCAAATTTATAATTGCATGAACAACTTTTTAATAAGGGCCTTGTTCTACACTATTCACACAGATCCAAGTTACTAAAACAAGCACCTTAAATCAAACATAATTAAAACACAACACTTCCTGAAGTCATAAAAGTGATCCAAAAAATTTATTTGATACACGATTTGATGCACAATAGCTCCAACTTAATGTCTTACTTTAAAACCTCTCGTGCAATGAAAGGGTCATCTATGTCACTATGACAGCAGAATGTTCAGACAGTAACACTAGAAAGTTAGAGAGCCCTTTTCAAAGCTCCTCTGCCTGAATTATGGGATAGTTACGCCACAGAAGAGGGCCATTACAGAAAAAAAGACATGTATTGGCTTCTGGTTGCAATAGTCAATTAAAGACAAACTCCCCAAAGATGATCAGGACAACGAGAAAGAGAAACAGGCACAAAAGTTTATTGTGTTGCAGGTCTGTTCTTATAGGTACGTTGGCAGGGGAAAACAATGATAAATGGGAATAATAAAATGCAACAAAGTATATAATTTTGTTAGGACAGCAAAAAAAAAAAAAAAGAAAAAAAAATGTAGAAAAGGGAAAACTTTTCCCATTACTTTTGCTTTCGATGTCAAAGGCAATGTGTCCAATCAAACTCTTATGGTACAATGGTAATATATGGATAAACATAGTTTGTTCTGACCACAATGTGCTTTGTGCAATAAATGATTGGCTTCGAAGACCATGAACCCATTAAAATTCAAAAGACATTTAAAAAACTAAACATGTCATGCTAATAATGCTGCACATTGTGAGGCCTGTGTGTGAAGTTTATGGTATTATTAATGGGAATTTACATTTAGGATAATGGTGTACTTTTTATATACAATATTATCCACAGAACAGAGATGCAAATATTTCAGGGTACTAGTGATTTGACTGAATAAAATGTATTTTGTATTTAATTTGAGATGTGTTTTGACTAAGTTCACCAAGCGAGTATTTTTAGATAATCAGTGTGTATTTATCTTTCTTTATCTGCAATGATATTACACAGATCATAAATGTTGACATTGTAATAAACTACATGCCAGGACAAAGCGGTTGTTATTATTATTTATTATTCTTACACTGCTGGCTCAGTGTAATTATAACCATCATAAATTTCAATTCTAAAATAAATGTAATCTCTAGTGACCATATTTCATTTGAATTAATTACTTGGTGTTTGCCCTGTGGCTGATTCATAATAGGCTTAAATATTTGGGCAAGAGCTTTGTCTAGTTTACATAGTCAAAGAGTGAGAGACAAAGAGAGAATAGTACTCTAGCAATACAAACTGAACACAATCAGTCACAGTAGTTGACCTTCATATTACAATGCAGAGTGTCACATAATATCATTCTGCCATCTTATTTATATAATTTATTGTGTTTTCTTTGTCCTACACAACATCTTGAAGCAAGGTGGGAAGGACACTTGAAAAAAAAAAAAAGAAAAAGAAAACAAGCAAGAAGCATCTGCACTGTCATGACTTCATATTTCCATAACTGTGTATTGGTATGTAATTGTACACCATTTTAAATACATTTGTGAAAAGTACTAGTAGTTACTTTAGAAGAAAGCTTTTTAGTAGAAAATTTCCTAGTGAATCCAAAAGCATTGTTTTATAATTCTGTGTATGTCAACAGCAGTGTTGGCTCTATAAATCAAATCCAATGCATTACCAATGCATACTGAAAACATTGCATTGAGAGACTCTAAACATCTCTCTCGTCATCCTTTTGAGAGTCTTAAAGAGCTTGTATTGTCATGTGCACTCTTTTTCCCCTCCTACATTTGCTACTGTTTATATCATAAAGTGGACATCTCTTTCCAACTAATGGTTCCGGTATATTATCAGAAATGCATTTGTATTGAGACTTAATTTGAGATTTCATTTGGGGGAAGTTAATGAGAGTAAGAGGGAGAGGAAGAAAGAAAGAGATGGTGACAATGATAATGACAGCTCTTGAAGAGTCACTTTGTTGTCTCCCCTGATATATAACAGAACTGTGAGTATTAAGAATGTCTCCAAATATGCCTGTGGCAAAGAAGAGACAAAGAGTTTGACAGGGCTAGGTGGAGAAGAGAATAATAAAAAGAACGAAAAGAGCTGAGAACATAATCAAATGTTGATGCTAAAGACCAACATTTACACTTTTCTGTGCTCATTGGTCTGTGTTTTTCATTGTGTGTGGCAAAGATGGCATTGATTTGCTGTCACTCTATGGAATGACTAAATGGTTCCTAAAACCCTGGGGTTAAAATACAAAAACAATGCTTTTCCATTTTTTTTTTTAGCAGTGAGTCATACTGTTCAACATATCCACCTGACAAATGTTTACCTTGACCCTGGACACGTTAATGGCAATTGTGACTTTGCCAAGAAGGACATTTCATGGATCAACATCCTTGTTGATCCTTAAACATCATTCATATATATTAACCAATCAGAATTTAGGGTTAAGTTTAGAGATATAAGCTTGTCTCCCGAAAAGTAGTCAGAATTTCGACATGTAAAGCGACAAACCACAATTAATTTGGATTTTTAGGCTGCCATATACTTGAAGTAGATTATACCACAATATGGACCGGCATTGAAAAAAACAATATTCAAATAATGGCACAACATTCTCTGTGAATCATTGTATAGACACCACTGAAAGAAATAGCAGAAAATGTGTAGAATTTATTATCAGAATTTCTGTCAAATGTAATATGTAAGGATTACTTCACAGACATAACTTGGAAATATACAGTTCTGCTGGTGGATATCTAGTTGACTTGTTACTTAGTGCCTCGATCAAAACTCTGAATATCTTTCAAAGGTTTGATGCCACTAACTGGGAAAACTTTTGCAATTCCAGTGATTTCTTTCTCAAAAGTGCTCATTAGGTGCTTTTCCACTATCGGGCCAGTGTGAGCCAGGGCTATCAACTGGTCAGCCGGGACCAGTAGCCTTGGACCTTGAGCCATGAGACCAAGATCGTTCTGCATTTCCACCATCACGCCAATAGCAGCATTGCCCTAAAACCCGCCCTGGTGCCAACGCCACACATCCCACCCATTTCAGAAGCAAGAGGGATACTCAAGCTGAGGTATCAGACTCTGGAGACTAGCTTGCCCTTGAAATCAAAAAAGATTTGTGTTTGAAATTATTAATCATTTTATTCCCAAACCAGTGCCTATACCTGTGCACTGGCTACACAATTGGCAGGTTCAGCAACAATATCTTAATCACGTCTTCGTTTAGTTCTGACGTTGCACATTATTATCAGTCCAAATATTCAAAAGAGCCCTGATTTCATCTACTGACCAGTACTGACGATTCTCCATTCTCTGTTGATCTGTAGCTACTGTATATATGAAAAACTGGGAATAAATATCTTGGTGCTGAAACCTCTGACCTGATTCCGACTTTGACATTGACCGACATTGATCACCTTTTACATCAATCCCCAGTTGGCATTCTTTGGCCCAAGGGTAAATGCGACTGGCCCTGGAACTCACTAGTATGCCCTCATTTGGCCATTTAGTGGAAACACATCTATTGTATCAACCTGGTTGCTTGTAAATGCAATTTTGTTTCCAGGTGAACTGATAAATCCAGTCTAATTGGAACAGCGAATTACAGCTGGTCAGTTAACGGACTGTGGCTGGTCCACCGTGGGCGTGCCATCTGAGGCTCAGGCTACGCTGTACAAAATGTTCAAAATTTGAATGGAAAAAGAAGGTTAAAATGTTAGGATAAAAAAAAAATGCAAATTTGTTATTATAAATATTATTATATATATAAAAGGACACTACATGTAATTTTACATTAAAATAATACAAACTTTAATGTTTTTTAGTATATTTACAATGTTACCACAATCACAGCTGCCAATTGTTTGTCGTAAATTTAACAGGATTTTTTTCACAGTGTAGGATTAGATTTAGGGTTGAGTTTGAGACTCAAACAACAGTCGAGTTGAGTCATGGGTAGGACATAGCACATGTATTGCACATAGTAAGTTTTAATGTCAATGTATCTTATAGCCATGGGTAATATATGTCATTTGATAATGATTTGGGTTGAATTTAATGGAAAACTACATGAGAGGCACTTCGTGGCAAGGCAGAATTTTTGTCAGCCTCTGGAGTCGTAGCTGGGCACCTCCGATAGAAGGCAAACAGCGTTGGGCTCGTTACTCAAACTTTTTTATTTATTTCTCGTTACTCATTACTCTTTTCAAAAGTAATATTATTACTTTACTTACTACTCCCTGTCAAGAGTAATTAGTTACACTACTCGTTACATTAATTTTCCGTTACACCCCACAAATTTTCTGCTCAGAATACCATGTGCGCCTCTTTGTGAATGTCAGGATATCACCAGTAAGCGCAGCTTAGGCTTAAATAAAGTTACAGGCTAGATGAAAAGCACACCTGGCTCAAACTGATGAGGAGACACAATCTTTTGAACAACTTCTGTTATTTAATTAAGCAGATAAGACCAAAATAAAATCTGCCACAGGGCACAAACAGACCCTATCAAAATGTTGTCAAGAAGAAAAAGAGGCCAACATTTGCCAACGCATTTCTATCAATACATAAATGTACATGTTTGCATAACGAGTTAGTCACAATAGCCCAGCAACATTAACTAACAATAATAACAGAAATAATTTGTTTATTTAAAATGTAGGCTAAAACCATTAGACCTTGGTCCTTTTTATAGCCTATTGCTTCACCACTAGCCTATTTCACTTCTCAAATCTGAAATGGCAGTTATATCTCATCAGGAGAAGATTCTCAAACCTTTTATCTGACAGTCTATTCCTTCTTGGAGTCAGAACTAAACTTCCTAAGCTGAACAGTCTTTCCATGGGCACACTGGATGGAGTGGGGATGTTGTATTTCATAAAGAAAATGTGATCCTTGGGAACTGATTGAGGGTCTCTATCCCCTGTCCTGCCCTCAAATAGTCCATCACTTCTTTGTCTGCTGAGCAGATGTCCTTTGACTCTGCTTTAAATGAAAAAGAACAAAAGTCTATATCACTGCTGTTGGTTGAGGCCATGGGCACATGTGGGGAAGTGGCCAGGGCTGTGAGAGATCAGCAGCTCTTTAGTGCGCTCTCTCTATCCTCCTCTCTCATCCAAAGCAAAAAACTTTGGCAAATTTACAGCATCCAGAAGTGCATCTCTGCTCTCAAGTGTATCAGCAAACCAGGACTTGATTGCCTAAAATATTAAATTAAGTATGTTTGAATACACTGACCACCGGTCTGCTAACAGAATACCCTAAAATATCGTTTTTATTTGCATGCAAACACGTAGGATAAACTGTAGCTGCTTCACAATAAAAGTCTCCCACTGGTTCACTGATGGAAAGATTTTAATATGAAGCAGTGGCTTTTGCGTATAGTAGGCATGGGCCAATGTGTGATTTTGGTGGTATGTGCTATTGCACAGATGTGTGTCCCTTAGCCCTTCGTACACACACACACACACACACACACATGTTGTGTTTCCATGTTTTATGGGGACTTTCCATAGACATAATGGTTTTTATACTGTACAAACTTTATATTCTATCCCCTAAACCTAACCCTACCCCTAAACCTAACCCTCACAGAAAACATTCTGCATTTTTACATTTTCAAAAAACATAATTTAGTATGATTTATAAGCTGTTTTCCTCATGGGGACCGACAAAATGTCCCCACAAGGTCAAAAATTTCGGGTTTTAGTATCCTTTTGGGGACATTTGGTACCTTCAAAGTGATAAATACACGCTCACAAATCGCACACACACACACACACACACACACACACACACACACACACACACACACACATTAGATAGGTAGATGTTGGTCTACCTATCATTATGGGGACTTTCCATAGACATAATGATTTTATACTGTGCAAACTATAGATTCTATCTTCTAAAACCTAACCCTCACAAAAAACATTCTGCATTGTTACATTTTCAATAAAACATCGTTTAATATGTTTTTTAAGCTATTTAAATTATGGGGACACTAGAAATGTCCTCATAAACCACATAAACATGCCCCCACACACACACACACACACACACACTCACACAGTATAAATATGCGTGTAATAAATTGTTTGTTAATAAACTAAATTTCTTTGAGTGCTCCGATTTTTTTAGATTTTGGAGTACATGTACTCCTTTGGAAAAAGTTTACTGAAGAGCCCTGAATTAACTGCAGAATATATAACATAACATTACTACATTAGCCTATATCGCATTGCCTGACAAACTTGTACAATAACATTATTTAGGCCAGCTGTCATGTTAGAAAGGCTGACACTTAGAAGTGTCTTAGACATCAGGACTTCAAGGGTTGTAAGATGTCTCATAACAACACAATACTCCCCTAGGACTTGGTACTCCTTGTCGGTGAAGCCCTTTATTCCCAGTCTGATGCACAGGCATTCAGGTCGCTAATGGGGATCTTTGTGATTCGGGACACTGCTTCATAGAGAGAATTCCACCTTGTGGACGTGGGCACCTGGAGCTTTCTACAACTCACGTCCTCCACAAGCTCTGACACCACAGAGGAGCGGCTTGCCTTGGTCCAGAGTGCTGTCCAGCAATACCACTTCTATAGATAGCTTTATTATCAGGACCAGCTGACAACCACTTTAACATTATTGGAGATAAGGTTGATAGTATGTGATGCACATCAGTGATGAGGGGGATGAAAAAACTGATCATCACTTTCATTGGAGAGGGCCTCTGTTATGTCAGGAATGTGACTTCATCTTCATCCTCAGCCAGGCATTCCTCTTCAGGTTCAGAATCAGAGTCAACAGGCTGGTACAACTGAAATGCCTTTACAACATTTTATCCATTATCGGTTACAGTGGCCATCACCTTGTTTAAAAGTCCATAAAATGAATGGATTTGTTCAATTCCGTGCCGACAACTTTATATGTGTGTCTCCCACTGATCCGTTTGCATGCAACGGCACCTTTCTCATACCGCAAACTCGACCCTTTGATCCAATGAACTGTCATCCCAACAAAGCTTTTATGGTTAGCAGTCCAGATTTCGGCAGTTGTAGAGACATAGTCTATCTCTTTTAATGCTTTCTTCTGCTCAGCTTCCATGTTTATTCCTTGTATAGATAGCTTGCAAATAATTTTTTTCCTAGAGATCTTCTGTTGCCTGTGACCGCTATTTTCCCAAGGATCTCTGAAAGACAGGGAGTCAGTCGGGGAGATGGGCAACATTTCATCCTCCTGTAAGGTATGGCGGAGGATCAGTGACTTTAACAGATTCACGAACAAACAAGAACTTACTGTTGAAACTCCCCTAATTACTGAAATAGCGCCAACTAGTCTCCACAAGCACAATAAATGTATTGACAAAGAGACAATGAACCATTGACAGAGAACCGCATGTGACATCCGCATGCTCACCACGTGCTTATCGTGTGGACCGGAAGGGGGAAACTTTTGAACGTAAAAATGTGTGTCTTTCTTATAAAGCCTAAAAGGGCTTAGTTTTAATGAAATATGTTGTAATCCCTGTGTGCTATGTATTTTGGTGTAGATCAAAATTAGTAGAATTGTTTAGTAGTGTAGGAGAACTCATTATATCTAATAAGAGGCTTTATATTTAATAGCCTGAGTGTAAGAATTTTAAACCCACTTTTAAAGGTACCAAATATACCTTTCTTGGTATCAAATTAAACCTTACGATTTGTCCGAGCTGAATTAGAATATAAGATCTCTGTAGAATGATATTACGCGATGTTTTACTATCTTTTGAGTCATTCAGCCCAAAATCTCTTACTGTCATAAACATGCAAATGAGCCTTGACAAAGGAATCATTCTCCTGTCCCAATGGAAGGAGACTTTTACGACCTCCAAAGGAATGTTCAGAGAAGTGCTGACCCTCACTTCATTCTCTTACTGAGAAAGAGAAATGAACCCTGTTAATCCTATATATATATTCTATATATCCATGTGATAAATATTGACATGTATCTAATGTGCCATCTCACATTTTCCCTTAAATGTGCTTGATCTATGTTTTCTTGCAAACTAATGGGTTAATGTTTCAGACTTTGCATACTATGGTTAACCAAAATCATATGTGTGGCATATTTGGTCTCTATAACTTGGTATTTTGAAGATTGAAATGACTGTGTACATGATATGTCGATAACAACAACATATTAGTATTACAAGTATATTTCCTATTTTCTTTCTTGCACATGCAATGGGCAATTTTACAACAAAGAGCAATAAACCAAATTCCGCCTAGAACTCAAACCCTTCTTATTGGTCGAGCCAATGAGAGGTGGGACCTGTTTCCTGAGGGTATAAAATTGCTGCTCCACTTCCTCGCCCCTCTTAGCCGTCTCTTAGCCCTTTCTCTTATCTTCGCTCTCTTAGCCTCTCTTGCTTCCTGCCTCTCTTGCCCTCTGAGCCTTGTGCTCTCTCACTCTCTTGCTGAATGATGCCAAACTAGAAGGCCCCAAGGACTCCCAAGCGTGTGCCAGGCTACGGCCTTGACTTTCCATTCACCAAAGATTCTCTGACTCCCACTGGTTCTCTCTCATCAAGACAACATCATCAAAGATCAACTGGAGCCTCAACAAATTGCATCAGGACAGTTTAATTCAAATGGGACATGTAAGTATCAAACTTAGTCTCGTTATTTGATACATTAAGTATCCTTAACCCCTTTCTAACAAGGGCGTGTCAGAACTAATATGATGGTTTGCTCAGGCTGTTGATCTGCTGAACTTCAAACAATGCTATAACTTCTTGCCTTCCTGTATTCTGCTTCAGCCCTCTTTCCCTTGGTAAACTGTATGAATGTATGTATATGTATGTTAGAGTAGTTTAAATGTTTAGTCTAGTTAATAAAGTCTTGTTCATGTCACATGTAAAGTTGTCTGTGTCTCAAGCTCATATCTGAAGTCACTAATCATAGATTTTGACTACTTGCTCTTAATACTTAGTAAGAAAGACATTTCCCTTGCCCGGAAATGTACATTTCTATTAATTAATTAATTAATAACCAATATTGAGTGTTCACGGGATGAACCGAGTATTTGGTTGTAATGTTAATGTAGCTACATCAAGTTAACCCGATTAACTGATCCAAATATTCATAATTGATTATAACAAGTTATGATTGATTATTAATATTTCATAGAGCTGATTCGCTACCTAATGGTGGAAGAATATAGAGCTGATTCGCTACATAATGGTGGAGAATGATGCGGGCATGATTAAACAAAGGTTATGAGCTTGAACCACTGTCAACCTAAAAGTGTGCATTGAATAATTCCGGTCAGAATAGGACATGACATGCGAAACGGCATTTGCTTCACTAGTTGCTGGCTTGTTTGGATGCGGATAAAGTGATGGCTTGAATTGACATCTCTACTGTAATTGAAAGAGTCTTAACACATTTAAGCATATTTTCAAAAGGTATCAGTGTACGAGTAATATGATTTTAGCGAAGAAACCCTAATTTCAGTATTAAAGTGTAAGTCTGTTTTGATGAAGGAATCTCAGCTCAGCGGCATGTAAACTGTACCAGAATTGATTGCTTAACCTGTTTCTGATGAAGAAATCTCAGTACAGTGTTATATAAATGTAGATTTGGGCGATGCTCCCTTTTCACAGTATAAAGGCCTTACAAATTATAGTTAGATTGATGTCCTTCATCTAAACTTTATCTGTGCATCTAAAAGGCTTAGCTTCCTGGTGATCAAAACTGTGTTTCACTCACTGAAACTCTGAAGTGCATTGGTTCCCATGACAACGACTTGTCACAGGAAGTGCTCACTCCAGATAGCACATGTGTTTCCTTCCGACGCCATTTTGTAAACAAACCAGCCTAGGTGGCTAAGCTAACCCAACTTAGCAGCCCCTTAGCTTAGGCTAAGCTAACTAATAGCTTCAACAGTTAGCTGCTAGCATAATTTACATGAAGCCTTTATCTACAGCTTGTGTGCATGCAGAGTGAAGTGATCTAAACCATTTTCCTTTAACCCCATTTCTGGTTTCTGAATTTTCACTTTCTCTTTCCTTAACTTTAATTCTTCTCATCTAACTTCACCTGCACCTTTCAGGTGCATCCCTTACTGAACGCTGTTCAGCTAAATTTGCAGTTACTTTGTTAATTAAATCTAAAAACTTAATTACATGTAAACTGTTTAGATAGAGAATAATTTTTATAGTTATTGGGAACTTTCAATGGCACGTTGACTAAACTTTATAGAGGGACAAACACATTGTGTGGTCTTGAACACGCTAACAGCTGTGACCAACTATAGAATGATGTCCAAAGCAAATCTAATTGTTGATCATAAGTGCTATTGATTATTCCCAATACAAGGTTATTCTGCTATTTTAATCACTTCTTCAAGTCTTTTTATTATTTTTACTAATAATAGAAGTCAGCTATTCATTTTCCCATTTAACCCTCTTGGTCTAGTGTGGTTTTATTTCCCCATAAAACTGCAAAAGTAACTAGACATACTTTTCTTCTCGATTTTGTGTTTATTTGCAACAAGTTGCTTAAATTTTATGAGCCAGCTACACTAGTAATCTAGACGATTTCTATGGCATAATTTTGAGCACCACTAATAGACACAATCTAATAGGAAAGCTCTTTTCTTCCTCTTTCTTTCTCCTCTTCATGTGTTCAAAGATCAAGCCTGTTGTATGCTATCAGTAAGTGCTGATAAATAATTTGACCCAAAGAAACATCTTAAGTCATTTATTAAATCTAGGCTTACGCTCTTTTAGCAAAGCCACCTCAGATCCACACAAATCTGAGCATCCTGCTATTTGCAGCTAAGATAGTAATAATCAGGAACACATTTCAATTGTTAACCACACCTAGCAAAACCTAGCTGTACATTATACACCTTGCTGTCTCACTTTGCCTTTAGCTCCAAATTCTGTTTGATCTTGCATTAGTCTCTTGCCCTTACTCTCACCAGAAGTGTGCCAAAATGTTGCAGATGCTCAGCCTAACTGCCCAGATGGCAGGCCAAAAGGACTGGCTAGGTGTTTTGAGGAACACCCTTTTATCCATGGCTGCTGACGACCTTCAGCAACAGAACAAAAAGCAACTGGAAAACGAGGGAAAAGAACTAATGACAGACGACTCAAACCAGAGGTATGAGCACAAATATCTGACTGAGGTTATCGTCCTGGCCCACAACCTCACAGGTTTGAAACAGGAGGTAAACAACCTCCAACGCCAGATCACTGAGTCCCAAACGGAGCTGACACATGCTAAAAACCGCATAGACCAGCTAGAGATGGAGGCTCAGGACAGACACAAGGACCCTGGCAGAAGGGAGTCACAGGAGGTAATCCACAGACTTCAAACGGCTCTGACAGCTGCTAAACAACAAGAGCAGCTGGAAAAGACAGCCAGAGAGCACCTGGAAAAGGTACTCTTTCACAAAGATTCACTGTTAAAAACAGCAAATTCTGAACTCTTGGACAAAGATGCCAGAATCATGGCCTGTGAAGGTCAACTGAATGTGTCCAGAGCTGGAGTTAAAGTGCTGACTCAGCAGCTGGACAACACCAAAGATGAACTTGACATGGTCCAACGAGAACTGAGACACTCTTACCTGCTGCAAAAGGAACCACAGCAGGAGAGACATCTCACTCCCCCACTTGCAATCAGCAGAGAAACCTCCCCAGCCAAGCACAGATTTACAAAGGGGGAGACAAACCCCTCTGCTTAACACGTCATCGGACAGTTTCCTTAAAGCTTCTGCAGCCGCGGACGGAAAAGGATTGATTCAGACGAATCTTGAAACGACACGTGCAGTGACACTCAAAGACCTCAACCGAATGGCCAGACATATCCCTGCATTTACACCAGAGCTTGCAGGAGACCACGACGTCCACGCTTACCTGCGAGACATTGACTTTCACCTGCAGTCTTTGATGAGTGTGAACCATCAAGATAGACTCCATCTGATCTGGATCACGTCCAGCCCAGAGTTGCGACGCTTTCTGGCTCGACAGCCAGAAAACATCCAGTCTAACTACCAGCAGCTGAAACAAGCCATCATAAGGGAATTCTCAGAGTCTAAAAACGGACTGATCGCTGCCCTAGACACCAAACAGGGTCGGCATGAAACTCCCTATGTTTACTACCACAGACTCAGACGAGCTTACTTCGAGCTCGCAACAAACCTGGGATGGAGGAGGACACCAGCTTCAAGAGCCTTTTCCTCCGAAACCTCCATCCTATGGTAAGTCACCATTTAGGCATTATGGCCTGCCCCCACACAATGCCTATCCAACAACTGCGTGACCTGACACAGAAGGCCTTTAACAAACACAAGGCCTCACCCAGCAAACACCACAGGACGTCCCACAGCAGTCTACAACAACATCCTCCTGTACACCTTTCAAACAGGTGCCAAACAGAGGCTGCACAAAGACAGCTAGAAACACCTGTTTCTGAGTTACAAGAGCTGCTAGCACTAGCAAAAGAGCTCCTGGAACAGAACTCCCCTGAGGAGTACTGGGAAGAACAAACCTCTGACTCTTGCCCAACACCACTCAGGCAAGCTCAAGTCAGCACTGCTGCCAGAGCAGAGTAACACTGCAGACTTCAGACACCTGGTGACTGGGTGCCGAACCAAGGGCTGAACGGCCACCTGCTGCCCTTTTGCTACCAGTACTAGGTCAGTCTGAAACTCTCTCCACACTACACAATGCCCATAACCACTCCCTGCAGCCACAAACAAGCACCTGCCTCAAACGAACTGACTTCATAATGACAGGTGACACACTGTCAAGGCACCTGCTGCCTCTGCACCTGCTGCAGAGACCTGGATGTGGCTACTGTCTATATCACCCACCGTGGAACAACCACCTGCTACAAAACCCTCATGATTCACCTGCCATCCGCCATTGTGATGATTGTCGTCTGATGATGTCTCCAACAGGGACACCACCTGGCGAAAAAGGGGGACTGTAAGGTATGGCGGAGGATCAGTGGCCTTAACAGATTCACGAACAAACAAGAACTTACTGTTGAAACTCCCATAATTACTGAAATAGCGCCAACTAGTCTCCACAAGCACAATAAATGTATTGACAAAGAGACAATGAACCATTGACAGAGAACCGCATGTGACATCCGCATGCTCACCACGTGCTTATCATGTGGACCGGAAGGGGGAAACTTTTGAATGTAAAAATGTGTGTCTTTCTTATAAAGCCTAAAAGGGCTTAGTTTTAATGAAATATGTTGTAATCCCTGTGTGCTATGTATTTTGGTGTAGATCAAAATTAGTAGAATTGTTTAGTAGTGTAGGAGAACTCATTATATCTAATAAGAGGCTTTATATTTAATAGCCTGAGTGTAAGAATGTTAAACCCACTTTTAAAGGTACCAAATATACCTTTCTTGGTATCAAATTAAACCTTACGATTTGTCCGAGCTGAATTCGAATATAAGATCTCTGTAGAATGATATTACGCGATGTTTTACTATCTTTTGAGTCATTCAGCCCAAAATCTCTTACTGTCATAAACATGCAAATGAGCCTTGACAAAGGAATCATTCTCCTGTCCCAATGGAAGGAGAATTTTACGACCTCCAAAGGAATGTTCAGAGAAGTGCTGACCCTCACTTCATTCTCTTACTGAGAAAGAGAAATGAACCCTGTTAATCCTATATATATATTCTATATATCCATGTGATAAATATTGACATGTATCTAATGTGCCATCTCACATTTTCCCTTAAATGTGCTTGATCTATGTTTTCTTGCAAACTAATGGGTTAATGTTTCAGACTTTGCATACTATGGTTAACCAAAATCATATGTGTGGCATATTTGGTCTCTATAACTTGGTATTTTGAAGATTGAAATGACTGTGTACATGATATGTCGATAACAACAACATATTAGTATTACAAGTATATTTCCTATTTTCTTTCTTGCACATGCAATGGGCAATTTTACAACAAAGAGCAATAAACCAAATTCCCGCCTAGAACTCAAACCCTTCTTATTGGTCGAGCCAATGAGAGGTGGGACCTGTTTCCTGAGGGTATAAAATTGCTGCGCCCACTTCCTCGCCCCCTCTTAGCCGTCTCTTAGCCCTTTCTCTTATCTTCGCTCTCTTAGCCTCTCTTGCTTCCTGCCTCTCTTGCCCTCTGAGCCTTGTGCTCTCTCACTCTCTTGCTGAATGATGCCAAACTAGAAGGCCCCAAGGACTCCCAAGCGTGTGCCAGGCTACGGCCTTGACTTTCCATTCACCAAAGATTCTCTGACTCCCACTGGTTCTCTCTCATCAAGACAACATCATCAAAGATCAACTGGAGCCTCAACAAATTGCATCAGGACAGTTTAATTCAAATGGGACATGTAAGTATCAAACTTAGTCTCATTATTTGATACATTAAGTATCCTTAACCCCTTTCTAACAAGGGCGTGTCAGAACTAATATGATGGTTTGCTCAGGCTGTTGATCTGCTGAACTTCAAACAATGCTATAACTTCTTGCCTTCCTGTATTCTGCTTCAGCCCTCTTTCCCTTGGTAAACTGTATGAATGTATGTATATGTATGTTAGAGTAGTTTAAATGTTTAGTCTAGTTAATAAAGTCTTGTTCATGTCACATGTAAAGTTGTCTGTGTCTCAAGCTCATATCTGAAGTCACTAATCATAGATTTTGACTACTTGCTCTTAATACTTAGTAAGAAAGACATTTCCCTTGCCCGGAAATGTACATTTCTATTAATTAATTAATTAATAACCAATATTGAGTGTTCACGGGATGAACCGAGTATTTGGTTGTAATGTTAATGTAGCTACATCAAGTTAACCCGATTAACTGATCCAAATATTCATAATTGATTATAACAAGTTATGATTGATTATTAATATTTCATAGAGCTGATTCGCTACCTAATGGTGGAAGAATATAGAGCTGATTCGCTACACTCCACATATCCAGCCACAAGCTTCATTAGTTCTTTTTCGCTTGTTACAGCCTGCTGTCACAATACAAATCCAGTTTTGGTTGTTTAGCCATTATAGGGCTACAGTCGTGCTCCGCGGCCGCAGAGGGCTCATGTTGTTTTGCTGTCATAGAAGGTGTTTCAGGAATTTTGAGGTTGAGTCTTTTCAGTGGAAAGAGTCTTAGTACCACTACCTGCACACAATTTACATTTGACAATGATGTTCTTGTCATATTTTCTCCTGACAAAATCAAAATAATGGCCATATTTCCAGCCACTGAATGTAAGCGTTTACATCTTCCAAGCTAGCTTGCAACGTGCAACGATTACAAAAATGAATCTGAGGAGGGATTGTTGGATTTCAAATCAGTAGGTGTTGTGACAACAAAAGTAAAGTTGTAATGAGCTACTTTTTTGGATGGTAACTATAATATTATTACTGAAATTTTATTAGTAATTTGTTACACTACTCGCTACTGCAGAAATGTATATTTTTACTGTAAACATTCATAGTAACGCATTACTGCCCAACCCTGATGCCAAATAATGGTGGTGGTGTGCATACATTGACAGAAAACAATTGTTTGTAATTTTAGAATGCGCAGCATCAAATTCCAGATGTGTCCGGTGTGTGACCCCCTTTAGTGATAGGTTAAAGGCTTTATTGACAGGACTGTTTTTCCAGCACCAACAAAATATGTTGATCTAGCAATGTGTCCTACACTGTCACCAATCTTTGTTATAACTCTACCATGACAGTGCAGATTTTCACCCAAGTTTGGATCATTTAAATTACATATACTTAGTCTCTGTGTCTGAGAATTGTGTGCCTGAGGCTGAGGTCTTAGTGTAAAGAACTATTACCAGCTCAGTGAGAAACGTTCAGTTAAAACGAGGGCATATACATAATTTAAAAAATGCTTCAAAAGGTTACCATGAAATTTAAGCCTCAAAGTCATTTTAAATAGCATAAGCTGGTCATTTACAGCTATATTAGTTCAATCTGTTTTGCATCAACATGCTTTTGTGCTACAATGACATATATTTTCATTCAATGTCAAAGTCACCATTCATTTTCATGTAATCTTTTGTCCAAAAAATGAAAGTGAAAAGTGACTATTCTGCCTAGCATCTCCTTCTGTGTTTCTTGGATGAGGTGAGAAAAATACAAAATAAATGTTCATTTTTGAAGATTTTCAATATTAGTTGGACCAGCATAAAATAGGCTGATTTGGTAAATATTGCACCAGTGCCCCCTTTTCCCTTTAAGGACTGCCGATAGTAATTGGATTCTGTATGTCCTAGTTTATCCATCACAGCCAGATGAGAGCTGCGGTTCAGAAAGACTAAGCTCCATTCTTACGACAGGCAGTCCTTAAGAAAGGCTTTAGTTTTCTGCACACATGTAAGCTGTGGCTCAGTCTGCAAACTCCAGTGGGACTGGAGACAGAGGCCAGGATTTAATCAAGACTCTCAGGATACATCTGGTGAAGGAACCCTTCACCATCATTTCAAAGAGAAGAAAATTGCATTTTGGGATTTTTTTAGCAGATAAGACTGACCACATTTATCAAATGCTGTGATGGGGCAGAAATCTGTAATAAATAGCTGTTTTTGATTCTGGTGACAAACCAAAATATTTTGTTTTATACTAAAATAGTCAATGACCTATTCTGGCATCAAAGAAGCATTAAGAAGGGAATTCACTGAGAATTAATTCTGAAGTGCCTTTTATTTGAATTCACTGTCTGCACAGCTTCAGTACATGATTCAGTAAAGAAATTATGCAAATCAGGAAGTGGTGCAAATGCACCCACAAAATGTGCTGTATGCAATATGCACAACGCAGTGCCCAAATTGTCATGCCAGTTGTACAGCATCATTCTAATGCTGTGATCAAGGCACCAGATTCATCTCTTAAAAATGTGCCAAACATTTTTGCACACATCTAAATATTTGGCCAGTTACAGTATAAGGCCATTCTCTATCATTTGATGAGTTACTACTGCTATGATAAATAGAAAATGAGCTCACTGAGCACTATATTAGGAAGACTATGGTCCTAATAAAGTGACCAACGTGGTCTTTTGCTGTTGTAGTCCATCCACCTCAAGGTTCGTTGTGTTATGCATTCTGAGATGCTATTCTCCTCACTACAATTGTACAGAGTTGTTATCTGAGTTACCGTATCCTTTCAGTCAGCTTGATCCGGTCTGGCCATTCTCCATTGACCTCTCTCATAAACAAAGCATTTCAATCCGCAGAACTGCTGCTCACTGGGAAACTGGCACCATTCTGAGTAAACTCTAGAGACTGTTGTGCTCGAAAATCCCAGGAGATCAGCAGCAACAGAAATATTCAAACCAGCCTGTCTGGCACCATATATCATGCCACGGTCGAAATTACTGAGATCATATTTTTCCCCTATTCTAATGGTTGATGTGAGCATTAACTGAAGCTTCTGACCTGTATCTGCATGAATTTATGCATTGTGCTGCTGACACACGATTAGCTGATTAGATTATCACATGAAAATGTAGGTGTACAGGTGTTCCTAATAAAGTGCCCTGCATGAGTGAATGTATATGCAACCATATCCTTAAAATGAATTTCCATTTACTGCCACTTTTACAAAATTATTTCAGGGTTCCTGATTGTGGCTAACTGTTACTTTTAAACCAAGGACAAACCAATTCTGCCTGGGAGACAATTATGTTCACAGTACCATGCTGATCATTAGATAAAGTATTGTGCATATGCTTCTGTGTTATGTGAGATGAAGATGTTTCAGCAAGTTGTCAAGTCGTATGTAGGAGCAAACATACTTTGCATATTCAGCAAAGGAAAAATGAGCTTGACCAACTGGGGACAGGCAATGTTTTTTCTTTAATTTCACCATTATTTATTCAGTTTGTCTGACGCCCAAATATCCATGGAGAAATGAGAGAACATTGATTACCGGAATCACTACATTCCCAATGGACAGTGGTCTGCATTAGCAAAATTATAAATAAAATCAAAGTAGATTTCTTCATGTTTTGCTTTGAATACCATTTATTCTGCTTTTGTATGCCTTTGGAATACAGAAGCATGTGTTGATCCCAATTAAAAAAAAAAAAAAGCAATTCTAGTAGGTTTTGTATAAATACAAGTTGTAGCTTGTGTATGCACATGTGATAACCTCAACAAATCAGGCCTTTAGAGATACATCTCCTTTGGTGTGCATTATGAATATTAAAAACATGTAATTATACAGCTGTCCCAGTTGGCAGATACTGGAGGCCTTAAAGATTATTAGCTCATTGGCCTGTATGAATACTAATGGTTAATGGTGCGATTTATTCTTTGTGTGGTTCTATTTATTTTACAAAAGACTATGTATAATTACAACAACTCTTCTGAAAATACATTTGAAAGGTCAAAGTGAGATATCTAAATGGTGAACCACACTCGTAGCTGTTGTAAAGTAATCAATATATACAGGTGGCATGGCACATTAATTTAATTCTATATTATTGTTTAGCATCAAGTTGCTATGTTGCTTGACAACTGTAAGCTGCCTACAGTTATAGGCTGAAGATGAAGTATATTACTTGGTGAAAGAATTTATTATAATTGTGATTATAATTACTATTATTAAATTAAAATGATGATTAACAGAGTTGGCTTTTATCATACTTCTGTTACTGTATTTTAATAAAAGCAATAAGCCTCTTGAGGCAGTGTGTTAAAGTGATATTTTGGGGTTAAATTTCAGGGGGTAAAGCATTGCACAGTGCCTAATAACACCCTTTATCCATGTACAATCTCTGCATGCCCTTTTGTGGATTATTGCTTTATTATGTGCATATGTATTCCACATTCACAGACTAATAACCTGAAGTCACAGTGTAAAGATATTATGTGGGAGCTCACAAGATGTGTGTGTAGTTGTTGGCTTGGGATTGGGAACAATCCAACACATACAGTTGCTTGTTTTCTGTCATGATGTTGATTACATTCAGTTTTAATTTGTCGTTTCATTTAAACTACTCTGGTGCTAGGTTTAATAATATGCTAACTATTTTGTAAAGCTTCAAAGTACACTTTGTTAAATCTTGGTAAAAATGTGCTTGGCTGTTGTAAATATCAGTAACCCCAGTACCCAACACAGCAGCTAAAATTAATCGACTACATTAGTATCAATTTACATGCCCTTTTAGGTTTTATATTATATATGTGGCCAGATCACTAAATTATGAACCTAAACCAAGTAATACCTCCATGGATTCCTGGACCTTATAGCCCTAACCCTAGCCTAACACTAACATATAAACTCAGCAATAAAAGAAACATCCTCTCACTTTCAACTGCTTTTATTTTCAGCAAACGTTACGTGCAAATATTTGTATGAACATAAAAAGATTCAACAACTAATACATAAACTGAACAAGTTTCATAGACATGTAACTAACAGAAATGGAATAATGTGTCCCTGAACAAAGGGCGGGTCAGAACAGTACTGCAGTGCATCTCCTCCTCATGGACTGCACCAGATTTGCCAGTTCTTGCTTTGAGACCTTACCCCACTCTTCCACCAAGGCACTTGCAAGTTCCCAGACATTTCTGAGGGGAATGACCCTAGCCCTCACTCTCCGATCCAACAGGTCCCACACGTGCTCAATGGGATTGAGAGCCGGGCTCTTTGCTGGCCATGGCAGAACACTGACATTCCTGTCTTACAGGAAATCACACACAGAACGAGCAGTATTGCTGGTGGCATTGTCATGCAGGAGGGTCATGTCAGGATAAGTCTGCAGGAAGGGTACCACATGAGGGAGAAGGATGTCTTCCCTGTAATGCACAGCATTGTGATTGCCTGCAATGACAACAAGCTCAGTCCGATGATGCTGTGACACACCGCCCCAGACCATGACTGACCCTCCACCTCCAAATCAATCCCGCTCCAGAGTACAGGCCTCGGTGTAATGCTCATTCCTTCAATGATAAACGTGAGTCCGACCATCACCCCTGATGAGACAAAAACGTGACTCGTCAGTGAAGAGCACTTTTTGCTAGTCCTGTCAAGTCCAGTGGGTTTGTACCCATAGGTGACGTTGTTGCCGGTGATGTCTGGTATGGACCTGCCTTACAACAGGCCTACAAGCCCTCAGTCAAGCCTCTCTCAGGACAGTCTGAGCACTGATGGAGGGATGGTGCGTTCCTGGTGAAACTCAGGCAGGTGTTGTTGCCATCCTGCACCTGTCCCACAGGTGTGATATTCAGATGTACCGATCCTGTGCCAGAGTTGTTACATGTGGTCTGCCACTGCCACAGTATGGACATTGCAATGTATTGCCCTGACAACATCTGCAGTCCTCATGCCTCCATGCAGCATGCCTAAGGCACGTACATGCAGATGAGCAGGGACCCTGGGCATCTTTCTTTTGGTGTAAGTAGGTGAGTCAGTAGAAAGGTCTCTTTAGTGTCTTAAGTTTTTTTACTGTGACCTTAATTGCCTACTGTTTGTAAGCTGTTAGTGTCTTAACGACCGTTCCACAGGTCCATGTTCATTAATTGTTTATGGTTCACTGAACAAGCATGGGAAAACATTATCTAAACCCTTTACAATAAAGATCTGTAAAGTTATTTGGATTTTTACAGAATTATCTTTAAAACACAGTGTCCTGAAAAAGGGTTTATAATGAACATTAGATGTAAGGTTTAGGGTTAGACATAACGGACATCCATATAGATTACTTTTACTCTCCACTGACTACATTTCAGCCAAAATAGTTTGAAAACCAAGATAGATGAGCGGGTAAGAAAGCTACATATGATGGTGTACACTGGGGTTCAAGAATTGTTTAATTTTTTTAAATTATTATTATTTATTATTTTAAAGCAAGGAGTTACTTCAACACACCAACTTGAAAGCCACAGTAGGGTAAAGGTTAAGAATACCACCTATGACGTAGGATACCAGGGTTTCAAACCCCATATAAAAACACTTCTTAAAAAGAAAAAAAAATTAATTTGTCCCTTTGGATCTGATCATGTTGCCTGTGCAAAGTAAAGAATTAAAATCCATGAATTTAAATATTAATCTGCCTTCACCTAACACCAACCCAACCCTAACCTAACTTAAGATCTGGATAAACATTCCCATAAAGATTAACTTTGATATAAACATTCAAAATATTTGTGAAGTGCAGGTGAAAGAACTGATTATCTGCTAGATAAAAGTCCATTAAAGTTTTGCAGCATAGCCCAAGGATATTTTGTGCCAGGGTAAAAATGCAAATAAATAATGCAAATAAATGAATCTTATATCATTGTAAAGGTCAATAACATTTGTTAAGTACAATAAGTGGCCCCAAAAATTTTTTAGATAACTAAAGATGGACTGCCAAATGAATGATAGATCCAGTCTCCCCTTTCTTCTATGTGATTCCCAATTCTCCATCATCCCATTGTTGATCCGCAAAAAGACACAGTCTTCATACACCACTTCAAGTTTCATCTCCATGCCATCTGCTAAAAATATTACCTTTTACTGCTTTTGAAGTGCAATAGATGCCCAAATATATACTTCAAGAGTCATAGTAGCACAGAGATTTCAACACAGTTTAAATAAATATAGAGATGGAAACAGAAGAAAGTGAGAGACAGAGAAATGAGACAGCTATGTTTCGGTTGCATAACATTCCACTAATAGCCATTATAATTTCATCTCTGTCAGGTTTTGCGGGCCCTCGATAATCAGACACTATCAGAGGTAAATCCGCAGTCTCCCCACCCCATCCTCGCACTTAACAGATCCAATTTGGAGCCATTACGGCCATTCTGAGGGTCATTAGTTGGACAGTCTCAACAAAAGTGACCAAAATAAACATGATATGGGCTGTTAGCTGTCTGCATGCTTTTTAAGTGGCCCTACAGCAGTGCACTCTCACTCACAGACAGATTAGAAAAATTAAGAGGGAACAAGAATATGGATAAATGTAGGGTAAAAGGACATCAAAGATTAAAAGATATTTAAATAATGGTGCGGAAGTCTCTGTGAACATTTGTACAGGAAAAACATAAAAATTGTGAAAAGTGTGTAGAGAGTCTTCTCTCTACACACAAGTTTAGTACAGAAAATTAGTACAGAATGCAGAGTTGATCTCGTGGATATCCACTGTAGTTGACTTCCTCCTCAGTGCCTTTAAAAAAATGAAAATCTTTAAAACAATTTAACCTTTCAAAGCTTGGCAAATCCAGTAATTATTTAATCCTCAAAACCTTGTAAACACGACTTTCAATCGGTCCAGGTGGAATAATTGAAAACCTGTGTCCTCACTCGTGGAAGTTTCCTCAAAGCAGCCCATTAGATTAGTACTTACTAGATCGAGAAAGCAATTTCATCTTTTGTGTGCAATATGAAGACCAACAAGGATTTTGTGGCACTCTTGATTATTGTAGCCAAAAATTACTGAATTTGCTGTAGCTTTTATCAAAAATTACATTGCAAAAAAATTACATAGTGTTTTTTTTTTTTTTTTTTCTGTGAAAACTCCACAAATAATTATAGTGTACTTGTGTAATTTGATGCTATAAGTGCAATTACCTGTAAATATTTAGTGCATTTATAGTTAACTAAAAATTGAGAGCGAGGCATGGTGCTAGCTGCGAGGCGATCCTCTGTGATTTGCGACTGATATCCGGTCCTTAAATAACGTTTAACATACAAGGAAGGGCAGTCGGTGAAGATTTCTTGCAATTACAAGATAACGTGCTCAATGAGTTTACATGACACAATATGTAAACTAATGTTTTGGAGGAAGGAAGTCAACTAAAGAAGCGTTAAATACACGTCAACATTGTTTGTCACCTATCTTTCGGAGCATGCATGCGCAAAACAAAGGGTTGTGGTCCAAATAATTTGTATACATGCTGGACAAAACCAAGCTACAATAACTTTATCAAGGTTTGTTAGTCTTTGCAAATACGATATTTATAAACAAATATATATAATATTTATATATATAAACAAATTATTGTTTTAGTCCATCTGAAACTGAACTTTTAAGGTGAACGTAAATGTAATGAGGTCTATGGGTGTGCTGTCTGATCCAGCTTTATTGCAAGATAACAAGACAGTGTCAGGAATAATCTAAATGAAAAAACATGAGACATTAATCCTTTACCTCAAAATAGGGGTCAAACTTCAAGATGATATGATGAAAACGATTACGAGAGGGGAGCGATAAAGGTTTGAACATTGAGCATTAACTCTGAAGTTAATGTCGACCAAAAATGAGAAATGACAAGCTGTGAAAAAGGAATGTGGATGAGCAGAACTAAGACAGAAGGAGAGACAAAGGGAGAGAGCATGTTTCAGTGCTACATTACATGAGAAAAAGACATGGGAGATAATGAAAGCCAGAACAGCAAGGAAGACTGGGCATAAATATGGCCAAGAAGGAGAAAAATTATGATTTAAGGGGTCTTATCATAATTTTTTGGCATTTCATTTTCCCCTGAGGTCCAATAATAATGTCGGTCAAGGTTTCTTGCACCAAAATATTCATAATTTATTTTTATTTTTTTTATGATCATTGTCCACCTCTAGCTGTCCCATAGAAATAAACAGCACATTTTTGCTGCTCTGCCTTTAAGACGCCTCAATGGAAATAGCCTCTTTGCATGTGAAATTAGAAATGGCGCTTACAGGCTGTGGGTTTGTTGTCATGCGGGTTTGATTTAAATAGGTGTTCTTGATGTATACATTTTGATGGTCATGTGTTAATTCAAAAAGTCACAGATGAAACTAACCTTCCAACAGTATAGTCTAAATAAATGTCTTTGGCCTTTGGACTGAGCAGGGAGATCTGAGTTCTGAAAGTTTGTTTACAAGTTAAGCATATCAAACAGTTTTACCTCGAAAAATAAACGAAAATTAAATTTTTCATCTACGATCCATAACACTCACATACTCCTCTGCAGAAAATGTCATTTGATCTTATAAGCAATTGTGACCTTTTATATCTCTCCCTTGTTGCAGGTTTCACTGATGCACAACACATTCACAAACTCACACACATCCCCGATGACTGTAGTTTTAAATCAAAATATATTTAGCATTTAAGTCGAACTAAGTTCCAGGACCACTGAAACATTTGTTTGCCTTTCGAAGTGGCAGTCTTTAAAACCCATTACAACAGTACAAATCATGACAGCTTTAAAAAAAAGAAAATTGAACTGGCATGGCATCGGAACAACCAAAAAACTATTTACACGATGAATTGATGAAAATAGAGGATTGGCAATGACCACACTTAAAACAATTACACAAAAATAGGCTATGAACTCTTTAAACTCTTTTTTACATGCAGTGTAGCGAGATCCAGGGACGCTTAATGAAAAAGCAGAGGGGTTGTTTGTTAAGGATTTTGTTTTTCTGTGAACAATCTCTGAAACAAATGCTCCAAGCCTCTGAGTTTATGTTAGAAAACACTCCAAATTCATTTATCACACAGCATTTTTCAAATCAACAAAGAAATCACAGTTCAGCATGCATTATGAAAAAAGCTGAATACTACATTTATAGGGTAATTATTTTTGATTGCATGCATGTGAGTGCTTTATATGCAAGCAGGGGTGGAAAGAGTACTGAAAAATAATTCTCAAGTAATGTAGTTTGAGTAGAGTAAAAGTACCTGTCCTAAAAACTACTAGAGTAAAATAGTAGCTAATTTAAAAGTACTCATGAGTAGTGAGTGTTGAGTACTGAGTTGCAAAAGCTATGCCCCTTTATAATAAAAACACTATGCTTCAATTTAAAAATGTACATTCCCTTTTATGGCTGTTTGCCAGAAAGAATAAAAAATGTAGGCAAGTCAATTTGATTTGTATAGCGCCTTTCACAACACACATCGTTTCAAAGCAGCTTTACAGAAGATCAGGCATTAACAGAAGTTAAAACTGTAATGTCTATAATGTTGATGAGTCATCATTGTGTAATTAGATAAAATATAATATATAATCCTAGGAGAATATTTGTAAAAAACATTGTTATTAAAAATTGTGTTGTTTTATTCTATTACATTAATACTTCTAAAGCTACTCAAGTTATTCAGCCAAAAGTAGTTAGTGTTTTTATCGTTTCCTTGTTAATGTTGTTTGATTAATAGCCTTTTTATGACACTTAGCCTACTACACAGTGCTCAATTCGTTTACATGTACACTTCAAGTCCAACATTTTTATGCAAATACTCTTTTTGTCCCACTGTTTACGTTCACTTTAGACCAAACCGGCTGCGTTTACATTAATGCCTCACCAAGACGGGCATTGGCGGAATTATAAAGTGTAATTGACCATTTTGGAGCATTTCTGTATTAGCACACAAACATTAGCCGCCTGTCAATCAAACAGCACACTGCTACAGACGTCAGGAAATAAAAAGTCAATCAGTGTTTGTTTTGCTATCGCAATTGATGTAATGAACACCCCTGGTCTAGATGTCGAACATAGACTAAGTATAGAAAATTACTCAAAAGTTTATCATAGAGATTGAGGACATCTCTCTCTCTCTCTCTCTCTCTCTCTCTCTCTCGCTCTCTCTCTTTCAGATAAACATCAAGATTGTTTTACTGACCTGCCCAATTGATAACATTGCCTTAATCTCTCCCATCAACCCAATAATCTCAGTGATAGATAGTTAATTTACAGGCTACATTATAGAAACACAGAATCTAGAAATCTAGTTGATATGTATCTTCAAATTAGAGGCAGGATTAATGCTGATATCTGGCTTGAGGAAGTTAAACTCACATGACACAATCAAGCAATTGGCATTTTTCACTGTGAAAATCCCTTTCAGGTGCGGCCGTGTATGTTCAGGTGTTGAAATGTGTTTGAGGCATCCTCCATATACATAATAGTTGGCGCCCGATCAACAGCTGCCGTTCAAGTTTTTTACATTCGATTTGATTTGACACAAGTCACGAGACTCTCCCAAGCCAATCATGTTGATAGATAAAAACAAAATCTGGACAGGGAAGTAGCAAACAGAGACGGTGGGAAAATAGCACATTACTGCACTTAAAATTTGCTGAAGTAAAAGTATACAATTTTTAACTACTTAAAAAAAGTACAATTCCTGGGAAAACTACTTAATTACAGTAACGTGAGTATTTTTAATTTGTTACTTTACACCCCTGCACGCAAGTGTATGTATCATTTGTTCATGCCCCAAATACACACCTGAAATAGGAAACCCTTTCTGTAAGTGCCACATGCAGGATCTGACCTCCCATTTAACCAGCATTTTTTTTAATTATCCCTGTTAGGCATACTTTGCATCACTTTGCTCTACAGACAATACAGATATCACACAAACATTGATGCACATTTAGAATGATCAGCTTGTTGTTAGTTTGTTTCCATCATGAGGGGGATGAGATGACCTAGATGTAGTCACCGCTTAATGTTAGGAAATTTGTTCCATTAGCCTCGGTGATCTCAGTGACTTGAGAGGATGAGAACCATAGCAACCAGATTAGCATCACACCCCCTCTCTCACTAGTATGGTGTACAGTTCAGGATTTCAAAAACTGTCATTACAATGGAACTTGCAGCGGAGGCGGCTATAATGTGTTGCTGAAAAAACTTGACCATCCTATAGCATTTTCTCCTTTTCATCGTGGAAAGAAAGAAAGATATGCAATACCAGTTAAGCTATAAGATAAATTAAATTAAAAAAAAAGTATATATACACACACACACACACACACACACACACACACACACATGGTCAAAGGTTTGGAATAATGTACAGATTTTGCTCTTATGGACAGAAATGGGTACTTCTGTTCACCAAAAAGGCATTCAACTGATCACAATGTATAGTCAGGACATTAATAATGTGAAAAATTACTATTACAATTTGAAATAAAAAAAATACATAAAAAAATTCAGATCTTCTTAAACTACTTCAGAAAATCCTCCACATGCAGCAAGGACAGCTTTGCAGATCCTTGGCATTCTAGCTGTCCGTTTGTCCAGAAACTTCTTGTAGCACTTGCCATAGATGTGGCTGTCTTGTTGGGCACTTCTCACGCACCTTCCTGTCTAGCTGATCCCACAAAAGCTCAATGGGGTTAAGATCCATAACACTGTTTTCCAATTATCTGGAGTCCAATGTCTTTGTTTCTTTGCCCACTCTAACCTTTTGTTTTTCTGTTTCAAAAGTGGCTTTTTCTCTGCAATTCTTCCCATAAGGCCTTCACCCCTGATTCTTCTCTTTACTGTTGTACATGAAATTGATGTTGAACGGGTAGAATTCAATGACGCTGTCGGCTGAGGACATTTGAGGACTAGATCATTTGATGTACTTTTCCTCATGTTTAGTTTAGAGCAAGTTGTCCTTTGTCTTTGAAGACGGTAGTGTACACCATTGTATGAATTCTTCAAGCATTGTATAGCCTTTATTCCTCAAAAATATTATTGACTGATGAGTTTCTAGAGAAAGCTGTTTCTTTTTTTGCCATTTTTGATCTAATATTGACCTTAAGACATGCCAGTCTATTGCATACTGTGACAACTCAAAACAACAAAGACAATGTTAAGGTTCATTTAACAAACCAAAAAGCTTTCAGCTGTGTTTGAAATAATGGAAAGTGATTTTCTAGTACCAGATTAGCAATTTAGCATGATTACTCAAGGATGAGGTGTTGGAGTGATGGCTGATGAAAATGGGGCCTGTCTAGATTTGTGATCAGCTGAATACCACTTTGGATAAAGTACCAATTTCCTTCCAAAACAGCAAAATCTGTACATTATTCCAAACTTTTGGCCACCAGTGTATATTTATATATAATGCACTGTAGCTGGCATCACATATCAGTTGCCAGTGTTGGGTGTAATACAATTACAAAGTAATTAGTTATAATAAGTTTAGTCAAAAAATTCAGTGTGATACATTAGTAAGATTACAGTTACTATAGTTAAGATTATTATTACTAACTTTTAATTAATTCAATTGGTTTAAAGTACATTATTGTAATGACACACCAATACAGGACTGGAGATGAACCCAGGTGCAGGAGTTTATTAAACAGGAGAAAGAGGTATGTAGCATGAGGGGAGTATTCAGGCAAGTTTACACAGTCTTAACACAGTCAAGTAAAACCAGAGAACATAGGCAGAAGGCGATCAACTGATTGCCACTAGATACACAGGTCTGTATTTCAGGAACAAACCTTACCAAACCAGGAAACATAAATTTCAATCCAGGTTTCAGACAACATCCATAAACGGAGCAGGCTAATGGTTAGATGCATAGGGAGTAATACTGCAAACTCAGAGTTCGCAATGTCACTTATCTTGCACATCCAGAGCAGATTGTTAATAAACAGTTAAGTAAACATACAGATAAGTTATTTTCCTCTGAAGTAGAGCAAATGGTGAGTTCAAGGAAAGGTTAAAACAGCCCTATCTCTCAAACCCATTCCCAAGATGTCCGTGACATTTACTGGTCTATCCTGTATATCAGTGTTTCCCAAACGGGGTACGCGTGACAATGGGGGTATGCAAATTACATTCTGAGATTTACCATTCTTTCAATTTCATCACAGTCTAAAATAATATTCAAACCCTGTTCATTTATTTCTAACAGGCAAAAATAATTTTGTGTGCCCTCTAATGTGAAACACCAAAATGGTTGTAAAGGTCAGGAAAAAATTTTATGAAATAATATGATATTTTGTGGTTAGAAAATGCATTTGCTCATGCGTCATGCATCACAGAAGTATATTTTGTCATTAGCCCAGCCTAGTGCTAGGTGACGTAGCTAAATGATAGCAAGTAAAATACTTGACTGTTTTATCAGACTCACGATTTTAGGTCAGTTGTCCACGATTTTAGTTTTTTTAAAACGTAATTTGTATTTAAGGTTAGATGCATAGGGAGTTTTGATTCTGATGGTATAAGTTCATAAGATTTGATGACAGGTGTCAGATATTCAGCAGCACCAAATAATTTCCATATTCACACTCAGTAATATTCAATCACATTTGCTCGCAAGGTAGAGACCTGTTTTTACATTATTGCATGAAGTTTTTTCAGAAAATGAGCTCAACCTTGTTAACAGTGTCAAATGTGACATAAAAAGCACAGTGAGCTGACCGCACAATTGCACAGATACTTACCCTCAATACCTGTAATTTCAGGCACAGAACCGAATGGTATTCTTGCATACGCGATGAGGGGGGAATTTTCAAGTTATGCAGTTATATCATATCTAGCATTCCCATCTCAATCGGTAAGCCATTTATTCAGTATATGTATATGATTAATATAACATGTACAAAACATGTACAAATGACCTTGTGTGAATTTTATCTATGTGTTAGAGAGGGGGTACGCGAAAGGATGTTGAATGTTTGAAGGGGTACACCATTGTAAAAAGTTTGGGAACCACTGCTTTATATTATTAAAAAGACTACTATGTTGATCATCATATACATGCTCTACTGTTTCTAAAACATCACTTTCATCACAGATACCATTTTCATGCTTCCCCACTCTCACCGGTAGAGAGAGTCAGCAGTTTCAAGTTCCTCGGTGTCCACATCACTGAGGAACTCACATGGTCCGTCCACACTGAGGCCGTTGTGAAGAAGGCTCACCAGCGCCTCTTCTTCCTGAGACGGCTGAGGAAGTTTGGAATGAACCACTACATCCTCATACGGTTCTACACCGCCTGGTACGGCAATAGCACTGCCCACAACCGCAAAGCCCTGCAAAAGGTGGTTCGAACTGCCAGACACATCATCGGAGGTGAGCTTCCCTCCCTCCAGGACATATATAACAGGCGGTGTTTGAAAAAATGAGGATCATCAGAGACTCCAGCCATCCAAGTCATGGGCTGCTGTCACTGCTACCATCAGGCAGGCGGTATCGCAGCATCAGGACACGCACCAGCTGATTACATGACAGCTTCTTCCCCCAAGCAATCAGACTTTTGAACACTTGATCTCTCATGATCAACAATCAGCACTGCACTTTATTAATATTCTTAATCTTCATCTTATTATCTCACACTGGACTGTCAAATATATTCCCCTCAATACTACTGCATATATATATTTGATATACTCTTATTTATTTATTTTTTTTATTGTATGTGTATTGTTTAGTGTACATTGTATATTATATTGTTTTGTGTAAGTATGTGTACATTTGATATGTAAATTGTGTTTTGTAAATATGTTGTTTATTGTAATTGGTATATGTCTCCTCACTGTCATGATCGCTATGTTGCTAGGAACTGCACACAAGACTTTCACCTACTGTTGCACTCGTGTACATGGTAGTGTGACAATAAAGTGATTTGATATTGCAAGTTTAATTTAATCCTGTGTGTCCCAGTCTTAATCTAGAGATCATTACTTCTTCCTTTATATGCCTTCCATAAAATTGTTCTTTTCCTACTAATTTTGCAATATTATAATACCAACTCCCTGTGCTGCTATTTTACCACCTTTGTTGCCATATATTTACTAGTCTCACAAAGTTTTTCTTTAATGCTTTTTTTTTTGCTAACTTATCAGCCATTTAATTCCCTGATATCCCAATGTGTGCCGGTATCCAACAAAAGTACACTGTTATACCCTCTGCTTTCAATCTGTACAATAATGTATAGTTCTACTTCTGTCACTCACTCGACATTGTGTCGATTGTAGTGACACCAGTGTTAGGGGTATAACAGTTATGGCCCGGACCAGATATGGAGAAAGAAGACCAGGAGTCGAGAAGTTCAATTAAAGAATCAAAAATGTACTGAAGTATAGTCTGCAGTGAAATTGGTAGAGCCAGCGGCAAAGTCTCACGAGGAGATCGAAAGCCAACTCATACCTTACACAAAATCTTACATCAATTATACAATTTGCAAGGACGTACATTCCATTATTTTACTCCTGATTGGCTAAAAGACCATAAAGTCACAACATATAGACAGCTATGCGGCCTATCAACATTAATCAGCGCACTTGTCGTCCAAGCCCGAGATTTACATCTGAAGTGACCTCGCAGATGGTCGCGGGGCGTCTTCGAGTTGGCCTGGTGTGCATCCCTGGTTTCAAAACCTGGGTAGAAAGTCAAACGCACACACAAAACACTGACGAACGATAGTTCTTCTCTGGGCACAAGAGAGCCAGACACAACGTTATCAGGCCATTTAAACCAAAACAGAGAGATAAAATATTCACTCCTCGGGCAGAGGAGAGGGGTAGAAATAACATACATTTCTTCCCTAAAGAAATAATAAGAGAAAATCACACTTCTACTATTCAGGTATTATTACATAGGACTTTAAATCATATAATTAGTCATGGAAAGGTAACAATCAAACACAAAATACATCTGGAACCTATGTTTAACGCATTCTCCCAGAGCATCACAGATAAGCTTATCCCCAAAAGACCTTCAGCCTATGTGCAGGACAGAGATAAAGTCTCTGGAATGTTCCTAAAAGAGACTAGTTAGCATTCAACACACATATGATTCAAAGTATATTTCAGTTATGCATAAGAAAATAGAATTGATTATGTGATCATGCATATAGTTAATTCATTACTTTATTAAAGAAGTTAAGCAACAGAATACAGATAGATATTGATATAAAAGGATATATATATATATATATATATATATATATATATATATATATATATATATATATGTGTATTGATATATCTGAAGAGACAAGGGATTTTGACCCTCACCCTTCACCAACCTCGGATACCTCTCAATATGAAAAAAAGCCAATGCCAAATTGGTGAAACAGAACAGGAAATTGTCCTGCCCCTGGACATATGGGTAAGAAAGGCAGGGATTGTGCATCTGTTCAGTCAGATTTCTGTTCGGAGCCGAGCGGTTGTGTGATCAGCGATCTGAGACAGCGTGTATGAATGGTTTATATTCTCATTGCGGGAACATGACCATGGCAACGTTATGGTCGCGGGATTCCTTCCTCCGAGGGAAAGCCTTACACAGACTCCCGTTCAAGGTACCACGCTGAAACTTATTCTAAAGTGCGTCTGGTAGACCTGAAGGACGTGTACATTCTCGTCTCAATCTTGCCTCGACACAGACCCGTCCTACGGCTTGTGTCAGACGGCCCAAAGTTCTAGTACCAGGTCCTCCCCCTCAGCTTGTCCCTGTCCCCTCGCGCCTTGACGAAGGTCGCAGAGGCAGCCCTTAGGGAAGTGGACATCCGTGTACCCAATTACCTCAACATTGGCTGATTCTAGCTCACTTTTGAGAGCCATTGTGCACCCACAGGGGCCAGGTGCTCAAACACCTCAGCCGCTTAGGGCTTCGAGTCAACTAGGAAAAGAGCGAGCTCTTCTTGGTTCAGAGCATCTGCCGGTTCCTGGACAGAATCATGGCTACGTTGGCACATCAACTGCCTAGAGTTGCTGGCTGTATTCTTGCCCTGCGGAGGTTTCTCCCACTGATTCAGGGCAAGCACGTCTTGATCTGTTCAGACAGCACCGCAACAGTAGCGTACATAAACGCTCTCGTCAAATGTCACAACTCGCCCACCAGCTCCTCCTCTGGAGTCAGCGAGGTCGCTGCACGCCACTCATGTCCCGTGCAGCGTAAACACGGCAGCAGACGTACTGTCACGCCAGGCCACACTCAGTGAGGTGTGGAGGCTCCATCCCCAGGTGGTCCAGCTGATTTGGGACCAACATGGCGAAGCACAGGTAGACCTGTTTGCTTCCCAGGAAAACTCCCATTGCCTGCTCTGGTACTCCCTATCGGAGGCTCCCCTCGGGACAGATGCACTGGCATACAGATGGGCCCGGGGCTGCGCAAATATGCATTTCCCCAGTGAGCCTACTTGCACAGGTGCTGTGAAAGTTCAGGGAGGATGGGGAACATGTCATCTTAGCAGCCCCTTGCTGGCCCACTCGGACTTGGCTCTCAGACCTCACGCTCCTCGTGACAGCACCTCCCTGGTGGATTCCCCTGAGGAAGGACCTTCTTTCTCAGGGACGGGGCACTCTCTGGCATCCATGCCCAGACCTCTGGAACCTCCACGTCTGGCCCTTGGACGGATCGCAGAAGATCTAAGTGGCCTACCACCAGCTGTCGTAGATACAATCAACCAAGCCAGAGCTCCCTCTACAAGGCAGCTCTACACCCTGAAGCGGCATCTGTTCACAGACTGGTGCTCTTCCCGATCAGAAGACCCAGAGAGGTGCGCAGTCGGGTCAGTGCTCTCATTTCCACAGGAGAGGTTGGAGGGGTGGCTGTCCCCCTTCACCTTGAAGGTGTTATAGCTGCTATACCGGCTCACCATGATGCAGTGGATAGTATGTCCTTAGGGAAACACGACCTGGTCATCAGGTTCCTCAGAGGCACCCGGAGGTTGAATCCTCCCTGGTCATGCCTGTTCTCCTCAGAGGTTCTCTCAATGCTCCTTGTGGGCCCTCGGAGAACCCCCTTCGAGCAGCTAGAGTCAGTTGAGCTATGAGCACTCTCCCTAAAGACGGTCCTTCTGATTGCACTTGCTTCCATCAAGAGGGTTGGGGACCTGCATGCGTCCCCTGTGAGTGACACTTGCCTGGAGTGAGTGACAACACCCTGACTGGGCTACGTGCCCAAGGTTCCTACAGCCCCCCTTCAGAGACTAGGTAGTGAACCTGCAATCGACTGCCCCAGGAGGAGGCAAACCCAACCTTATCGTTACTGTGTCCGCTTTGTGCACCTATTTGGACCGCACACAGAGGTCTAAATGATTCCGAGCAGCTCTTTGTTTGCTTTGGCGGACAGCGGTAAGGGACGCTGTCTCCCAACAGAAGCTTGTCCACTGGGTCATCAACGCCTTTGCACCGGCCTATTAAACCCAGGCCGTGTCCGTCCCCTTGCGTGGCATTCTCGTGGGCACTGGCCAGTGGCACCTTTCTAGCATTTGCAAAGCAGCAGGCTGGACAACACCCAATACCTTTGCGAGATCCTATAACCTCCGAGGGTTGAGTCGGTCTTGGCCCTTGTTTTGTCAGGTCCGAGCACATAGAACTCGGTAATACGGAACAGCTGACCATGTTTACTGCTTGTGCATAGCACCTTTCGTCTCTTCTGGGGGTTACCATCTGTAAACATCTGCATAAAAGAGTAAAATATTTCTCTCATAAAAACATTGATTTCATTACTGCTGCTATACCCTTCTTCTGCTTTTTTCCCAGGCCTCTAATAATCTCATTTCAACAATAGGTTCAGAAAACTTCCACACTGGCACACCATGTAATGGCATATTAGGGCAGATGACTTCATTCTCCAGACCATAATCCTTAACCCACTGTTCATACTTCCTTCCAAAGCTATTTCCTCCATTATTTTTGTATTCCAGGCTATCTTTTAAAACTGCACTTGTGCAATGATTGTGTCACTTCCTTGCAAGTTAACCCAATACATCATAGCCAGATTTTCCCTTCTTAAGTCTAAAGGCACCTCCCCCATTTCAACCCTGATGACATCTAAAGAGGTTGATATTATTGCTCCACAACAGATTCTAAGAGCTCTAGACTGTAAATTATCCAATTTCATAAATTCTTATTTAGATCCAGCCCCATACACTGCACACCCATAGTCTACACTAGAACGTATTAAGGCTTGATATACATGTAACGGTGAACTCTTGCTGGCTCCCCATTCATACTTGGCTATTGAAGACATGCAATTTATTATATCTTTAAATTTGTTTTCAATTTTCTTAATATGCCTCTTCAATGTTCATTTCGCATCAAAGATTATTCCAAGATACTTTATTTCTGTCATTCTTTCTAGTGGTTGATCATATAATTTATTTTCTTTGTAAAAATCATAGATTGAGTCTTTGGTACTGAATATTTTAATCCCCAATCTATTGACCATTCTTCAACTTCACTTATTGTTTCTTGTATTCCTTTAACTACATTTCTTAAATTCCTACCTCTTTTCCATACTGCTCCATCATCAGCATATAATGCCTTTCCAATATTTGGTTTAACTTTTTCAAATATATCATTAAACATTAAATTAATAAAATTGGACAGATGACACTTCCTTGTGGAGTCCCATTCATAATATCACATGGTGCTGACATTTCTTCCCCTATTCTTACCTGGAATGTATTTTCAAATAGGAAATCTAATATCCAGTTATACAGCCCCCCAATTAAAAACTAATTCAACCTTTTTAATATAATTTTCTCCATTAATTTGCACAATGTTGAAGTGAGTGCAATTGGTCTATAGCTGTTAGATTTTGTTGTATCTTTCCTTGGTTTAACTATTGGTATCACTATTGTACTTTTCCAAATTTGGGTAAAGTACTTTTATTCCATACATGATCATATAAATCAGATAATGCTTTAGTGGCTATCTCTGTTAAGTTTTTTTTAACATACTTTAACTGATCATATCTCTCCCTGGTGTTGTATTACTTGAGTTGTTATTGGCAATTTTTAACTCTACAGAATTCAATTCTTCATCCATACTGATATCTACTCCTTGTTTTTTCATATGGACATTCTTATATATTTTGCTTATTTCTTGTTTTCTTTTTAAAATGTATCATCCAAGTTTTCAATACTGTGGATTTTAGCAAAGGTTGTTGTTAAGACTTCTGCTTTTTCCTTATTTGTAATGGCCATTTCACCTTTCTCTTCTATTACAGGGATCTGCTTAAAGTTATTAATAACATTTTTCTAATCATTCTCCATACCACATTTACCACAGCACAAATAAATGCCATAAAATAAATTTTGTTCATTACAAACAGAACATCTGATTCATTTCTTGCAGGATTTACATTATTCCGGATGGAAGATTCCACATTGATTCCTTGCACATTTATTCTATTTGTTTCTGCTATGACTTTTTATCTTACGGTTAGCTTCTGCAGATGTTATATTTTGCACTGTCTTTATTTTTTGTCTTTCCCGAGCTTTTTGTTGTATGGGACATCCTGCATATGCATCAGTATGGCCTCCCACACAGTAACAACATTTGATCTCTGTTCCCTCCTCACACTTGCCATACTCATGTTCTCCTCCGCATTTTGCACAGTAAATTTTCCCTTTACAGGTATTTGCAGTGTGTCCTGTGCGTTGGCATTTACAACATCTCAAAGGAGGGGGTATATACTCTCGTACCGAAAAGCTTATAATAGCTTCACTTTTGTCAGTATGCTATTTCATTCAAATTGAATCAACACGCTCATTCCTATATCTTTCTCAATTGATTTTGATAGTTTAACAAGAGTAAAATACTTTTCTTCCTTTTAGTATCTTACATTTAATAAGAGTAAGATACTTTTGATGTTCTGATTGTTTAGCAAAAGTAACAATCACTTTGATTTCTCTTTCTACCATCACATTATCAGCTTCATTTCTTATATTTCTCAATGTATTGTTTTCTCACAATCAGATCCATCACCCATGCTGCTTTCCTTTTAGTAGATCTTTCTTCCTGATAATCCATGTCTTGATTATTGTTGCCATACGAAATGTCTACCCATGCCATTCTACTGAACTCCCTGGTGTTTGTGACCGACTATTTTCTTCTCCTCCATCATCTCTTCCTCTCCTCCATCATCTCCTCCAAACAGGGTGATGATGAGCTGCAGGTGTGCATGATTAAAACTCAGGCAAGTGAGAGTGGGTGACTAATGGAGTGAGGGAGAGGGAGCAGAGTGTGGCGTGAGAGAGGGAGTCCGGTGGATCCGTGACAATTATAGGGTTATGCTAATTTCTAATATATTTGTGGCAGCGGGGGCATGGTCAAGCGCCCGTCCGGGAGAGAAAAGCGGTAAGGGCGCTTACACCTGAGCTAGATTATGTCTAACACGTGTCTCTAATTTCAGTGAGCACGGGGAGAGCGGCATAAAAGGCAGCCAGAGGGCCTCCATGGGGGAGAGAGAGTGACATAACAATTACTGTGTTTGTGTGTGGTAAAAGCTGACTGTTTAAAAGTGCTCTGGGCACGTTGTGATTAAGAGAGAGAATAAAGAACCTCACCTCTGAGCCGCTGTGTCAAGTGTCATCCCTCGGAGGAGGTCGTTACAATATTATTTATGCATACAACATTATTAATGGCCCCATAAAGAGTCATTGTGAAAGAGAAATGTCAGGTTCTGAGTGTATGACTTGTGTGTAGCAAGACTTATATTTCATCATTTTGAATTGTTGAGCGGAAAAGTGTTTAAGTAAAGTATTTTGTAAAAGGATCAATGGAAAGGGGGAGGTGAGAACCGGCTTGACAATATAAATAATTTTTTTAATGACTTAAAAGACAATTTTAACTTAAAAGACAAACATATTTGTAATGTGATTACTTTTCAAATTAAGTAATTAGTAAAGTAATCTGATTACAATTTAGACAAAAAATGTGTTGTTTGTAGTGCATTTCTATTTTTAAGTAACTTACCCAGCACTGTTAGAGGCATGCACAGACATCCGCAGGGGCATGGGTGGAAGGATAAAAAATGCACTGATATTTTTTTGAGTAGTACTTACAATATGTATACATATTAATTTGCTTTTACAGTATTTAAGCATTTTTCTTTTTTATGTACAGTACATATACTTATTTTCCATTATTTCCCTTATCACAAATAATACCCTATTCTGCTATTTTCTCACAAAAAGTACCTTGGTATTACAATGTTGTTTTTGACATGGTCTGTGGTAATGCTCTGTTTTTGAAAAGTGCAATAGCAAAAACATGGTATTTTTTTTTAAATACTTTGGAGTACCATGAAAACATTATGAATTAAGAATATAATAATCATGCAGTTACTACCCTTGTAACAGCACAGTGCTTCACAGTGCTGATTTTTTTGCTTCACTTTATCTCATCTCTGCTCCCTCACTTCATCCTGTCATCTCAGCTGCTTTCACTCCAACCTCATCACCCTTTTTAGAGAACAGACACTTTCTATATAATCTCACATAATTTTGTTTCATATTAATGTAATGTTATTTTACTGTATCCTGTGATTATTATTTATGACCTTACAGCTGTAATGTGATAGAACAGTGGTACAATGATGGTACCAAGATAGTAATGCCATGGTTCATGGTACTTTTTTGAAAGTGGTTAGTCCAATTGCTTATTTGTTTTTGTTTTTTTTAAGTAAACTGGTTTTGGCTGAATATGTCAGCTCCTGCTGTTTTCTACAAAAGATGTATTGGATTTCGATTAACATTGAAAGCGACATGGCCACATCCTTTATAATTAATAAAGCTGTCTACACTGCAAGTGTGGCATGTCAGAAGTGCGGTAGCAATCAATTATTATTTATTTTCATGAACTTACACTAAATACTGTATATAGAGTATATAGAGTACTTTTTCTATTACCTGTTCCTCATCTAAGGCTACTATAATCACCTAAACTCACCAAGAACTTTATTATGAACACTATAGTTATAATAAATTGCCCGACTTCTGCTGTTGTAGCCCATCAGCCTCAAGGTTCATCGTTTTGAGCCTGTATGGCACCAAAAATCCTGCCACATTCAAAACCACTGTGATACATTTTTTCCCCATTCTGATGGTTGATGTGAACATTAACTGAAGCTCCTGATGCATATCTGCATGATTTTATGCACTGCTGCCACATGATTGACTGATTAGATAATGGCATGAATACACATGTGTACATGTTTCTAGTAAAGTGCTCAGTGAGTGTATGGGCTCTATTTCATGACTGTGCAAAGCGCAGCGCAACGCACTACGACCGTGCGCAACATCTTATCAAGTTTTCGTGAGAAAGCAAATTCTGAGTGTAATTTTCATGCCAGAGAAATGCGCAACTGGGCATGGGTGGGAGTGTTTGCACTACTGTGGGTGTAGGCGCACAAACTGTGAGTGTATTGTATGTAAATTAAGTGACGCAAATTGCAATTTTCCTGAGATATAGGTCATACCTTAAGACGTTTTAAAAGCACGTCTTATCTCTTCGCAAAGTCTAAATTATATTCCTGCATTTGCAGTTTGGATATTTCACCAGCAGGAGGTAATAAAGTTTATGTCCAAATACAGAAATTCTAGAACATCAAATTATGTCCCTTCAGTTGCTGTTGAAGCCGTTTGTTGAAACAAATAATTATGAGATACGTGTTAAACTTTCTAGAGGTCATGGTGTATTTTTTTATTATTATTATTATAATTTGTATTGTTATGTTTAGGTATTATTATTATTATCATTATTATTATTATATTATTCTATAATTCTATAATTCTATTTCTGTTTTAATTTTTGTAAGTAATTTTCCACCAGTTGTAGTAGGGTGATTTCAAAGTCACTGCAAAAGGAACCGGTGGAACAAGTTGGAGAGAGTAAAATGTCTGGATTTAAATAGATTTTTTTGACCAATTCGTTATTTTTATTACATTTTTGTTTCATTTTAAGTGTAATTTGAATTTAGAAATATGTTTGGTTTAATTTTTTCTTGTTTCAATAATGAACTTAATTTTCGAAATCAAAATTGTCTGGTAGAAGTGAAGTGTGTGCCAATACAATCACTATTATTACTAACCAAGATTTGTGTGTCAGTAGATGAAAATTATTCATAATAATTACTTTATTTTTTATTTATTTATTTAATCTAATGGCGCAGACATCTAAAATCTGATGAGAATCACATTTTGCATGCGTATAAATTGAGTTGCTGTCATAGAAATATGCCAGACATTAATCAAGGACGCAGTTAATGCACAGAAGAATGTCATTTTCAATTCTTCTAATTCACTGCATACAGTCCATTTAGTACACTACCAACTACTAATGTGCTGTCTTTTTATAATCGTTAATGCTTGAGGAAATGGACTATATAATAGGATGCAGACATAGAATAACCAGAGAAGAACCTCAGAATTAAATGGCACTTGGTCTAGCCTTTTGCGTGTTGTGTGGGCGATTTCTCCTAACCCACTTGCACCTAGACTTAGTGCATGCTTGTACGAAAATACCAAAACTTCAAGGCCATGCCCATTGACTTTGCGCTTATGACTTTAACACATTTTTTTTGCTATTTTAACTGTACTCACAATCACAAACAGACACACAACAGTGTTGGTGGCGTAGTGGGCTAAAGCACTGCACTGCTAAGCAGAAGGTTGTTGGATTGATCCCCACAGCCAACACCATTGTGTCCTTGAGCAAGGCACTTAACTCCAGGTTGCTCCGGGGGGATTGTCCCTGTAGTAAGGGCACTGTAAGTCGCTTTGGATAAAAGTGTCTGCCAAATGCAAAAATGTAAATATAAACAACACAGATGTGCCCCCATACCTACGCTTAAAACAAGGTTGCAATCATGGTTGCAAGTTAGTACACACACACACATTCAAGTGTGCTGAAAAGGTTTCTGAGCCATACTAAGCTTTTTGAAAATCATTATTCTAAAAACTTATTTTAAAACTGCTCACATTGCCTGTAGGTTTAGATGAAATTTAACAAACTCTCTTTGTCTGTTAAAGGATTAAACGAACAAGTCAGTGCTTGTTAATTAGTGCAGCACTATGTAGGGGCCTGATTAAATTTTTTAGTGTAAAGCAAGTCAATATATTATAATAGAACATGCTACCATACATGAAACATGCACTATGAGGCCTTAATTCAACAAGGTTAAAAAGAGAAAAAGGGAAACAGACTAACTAATCAACATTGCCATTGAAAAACATTTCGACTGTGATTTAGTGGTGGTGATTCCGATTAATTTCAGTAACTCGATTCTTTTCATTCCTTTCACTAAAAAGATTTGTCACCTGACCATATCGTCAAGTTATGCCTTTGCGCTTGCAGATGTCGCCAAATGAATGTCTTTTAAGTAACAGTCCTTTATTACAGTGCGCATGTCGACCAATACCAAGTACTTTTAGGCCAATATCGCCGACATTGATACAATACCGATACTTCTATAAAAAAAATTTAAAAATCTAATTCTTTGGATAAAATTAATAACTTATTATTATTAATTCATATTAATATTTTATGCATTTATGGGCCTAAACAGAAAATAATTTGGCATTTATATAAAAATGATTTATTAATGAGGATTACAGATCATTATAAATGTTTTAACAACTCTGAATATAAAGCTACAATAAGTTAATTTTTAATTTTTTTAAATAACAAAATGTTATTAATGAGAGAGTGCCACAATAATCCATCTTCCAAACCGTGTCTTTACCAAATACACTTTGATAAACCTATATTAATGATTTCTATTTTAGAGCTGTTGGGACAGATTTAGTGGGAAATTACATACATATGTCATTCACCCGTGCTTGTTGACATCATGTCCATACACAGAGAAAATAAGATCTGGCTATGGTAGCACGTGTGTGGGAATTCTGAAGCTGAAAGTTTGCTGTCAACATCAAATGAGAAAAATGTACCATGGATCATTCAATACGGCAAACCTCTGGGGAATCACTGGTTGTACAAACAAAGAAACCCAGAACAGAGCAGAGTCTACTAGCAAAAAGGAAAAGCGATGGAGTTTGTATAACCTTATTCAACATCGGCTTGGCTTTTCAGAGGTGGCGACAACTTCGAGATCTGAAAGTATTTAGAAGTGATCAAGAGATGGCTTTTTACTTACTCAACAGGTAAGAAGTGTTATTGATATGGTTTATGTGGTTCAGGGCTCCAGACTATAAAAATGACATAAACTGAAACATTAAGGAGCCAAATTGCTATTTTTAGTCACCAAATCACAGAATTGCTCAATTTAGATTGGTGTTCAGAAAAAAGATAGAAAGCCAAAGAAAAGACTGATAACCCATTAATCAGAGGTTTAATAAACAGAATTGTGACAGGGCGGAGGGCGGGGCCATGTCGTGATTTTACACACCCACACCTGGCCCCTTATCCGGCTAATCAAGCCTCTGAGAGGGATAAAGGCCGACTGCGAACAGTGGTGAGACAGAGTGAGAGCGTTTTCCGGCAGCTGTCCTTCCTATGTGTGTGTGTTTGTGTCTTTTGGTTTCCGTTTTACATTCAAATATTATTTATGATGTCAAGCCAGTTCTCGCCTCCTCCTTTCCATTGTTCCCTTTACATATATATATATATATATATATATATATATATATATATATATATATATATATATATATATATATTAGGGCTGTCGATTTAACACGTTAATTCAGTGCGATTAATTTTATAAACAATTACGCATTAAAAAGATTTACGCAATTAATCCCCCCGGATTGTAATAACAAAGATTCCTGAGAATTGCAAGGTTGTAGTACCACCTGTTTAACTGTTCATGAGATGGATAGCCTGAGGGAAGAAACTGGTCCTGTGCCTGATGGTTCTGGTGCTCAGTGCTCTATAGCGCCTGCCAGAAGGCAACAATTCAAAAATGTATTGGGCTGGGTGAGTGGGGAGTGATTTTTCCAGCCTTTTTCCTCACTCTGGAAGTGTACAGTTCTCGAAGGGAGGGCAGGGGGCAATTGATAATCCTCTCAGCAGTCTGAACTGTCCTTTGTAGTCTTCTGATATTTCATAGCTGCACCAAACCAGACAGATACTGAAGTGCAGAGGACAGACTCAATTACTGCTGAGTAGAACTGTATCAGCAGCACCTGAGGCAGGTTGAACTTAAACAGGTGGTGATGTTTGTGTGAATTGAAGGTCAGAGCGGGGGTGTGGTGTGAGATTGGGCCTTTCATATCTACAGAACAACTCATTCGACTCATTTTACAGAGTTCCTTTTTGACCATTTGTAAGCTCAAGTCCAAATAGTGAAAATAATATTTTGTATAGATTCTATGCATGTGTAAGGGGTGATGTTTGTTTTTTGTCTATCATGAGGTGAAAAGTATATATATACAGTACACTGTATGGCAGACACCTATTTCAGTGGAAAATACGGAAAAATTAAGAAAAGTAAGAAAAATGTATAACATTATTTAAACCCTTGACATTGAGTGCTGAAGTTGAGAGAGTACTGACACTTAAACTAGGCTAAGTGAGAACTTGGATATGAAGTACTCAATTTTTCTCTTTTATATGAGCTGTTAGCAGCAAGGACAGGTGAACATTACTTCAGTATGCTGAAGAGCTTCCCTGCTATTTTCACTTCACACTGGGCCTTGGACTGTCCAAGGCACTTTTAGCTGGTGAAAGATGACAAATACCAGGGATTTAGGCTTCAACGTCAGAAGCCTAAGTCACATGTCAGGGATTTATGTCTGAGACGAACATGAATCTCAAGAGCTTTTGGGAGCTAAATGGAAAAGCCCATGGAGGCATTTCTGTGAATCTCATGAAAATGTCTTTATTTTACTTGCTAAAGCTTTTTGAGCCCTGCCTCTCATGAATCAACCATTTTTCATTGTGTTGCAAAATGTTCTAAATCTTTTTGTATTGTTCTGTAAAATGTTGCAGACATAACACAGAGATTTATCCACTTCCATCTGCCTGGTAATAAAGTGCTTGAATGAAAATGAAATTAGGGCAGATTTAACCATCCTACTGTCCTTTGCTTTTAGCAAAGTACACCAGGCTCTACATATGGGGTGCACATTTTTACATGACCCCATTTCATCCAGTTTTTTGCTGTGATGTGAAATGCTTTTTAACATTCTTTTTGTTAGTCACCAGTATTTGATTATGATAAACATGAACACATCTGTCTTTTGGACTTAAAAGAAAAACTAAAAGATGTACTGTAAATGTACTTCCTTGCCTATTCAAAAATTGCCTCCACAATTCTAAAGTATTGTGGGTGTTTGCCAGAGTGTTGTTGGGTTGCTAAGGGGTTCAAACAGAATGAGTTACATGATGAAGTTGAATAGGGTTAGGGGTATAAGCATAGAAATATTAATGCTTGCCTTAGCAAGCACCATTAATCATATGTTGTTCTGTTTGCATGCTACCCAAGGGGGTTAGCAGCTGACAGAGCAAGAAATATAAATAACTGTCTCTTTCTCTATTATTGTACTGCCAAGGGCCACATACTGAATATCGAGTATTTGAGTAAAAATGGCTGATGGTCAGACAATACAGCTGTAGTTTCAATAACTGATCAGTACACTTCATTTGGCATGCAACTTCAAACTCAATTCCTAACCTTTTCAGTTGAACTTTATCTAATTAAAATGTCCTTCATGACAAAAACATCACATCTATTTGTTATATTCAGCTGCTCTGTGCGAATGTAATTGGAATGGTAGTGGATCACTTTGCTGTACAGACAGTTTAATAGACTGAGAAAGCGAGTGAGAAATGTGGAAAAGAATGAGAGGATGTGCTGTGTTGGCAATATTCATATAGCACAGGTATGACCAATTCTCTTCTCCCTCTCCTGTCAATGTCCAATGGAGCAATGTATCAGAAGGTAAAATACCTGTGTTTTAAATCATTTTTAAAAAGGTATGCCACAAATGCACATAAATTGAAATTGATCCTTCAAATGTAGAGAGCACAGGAAATCTAATATATAGAATATATGACTCCTTTGTCAATACTCTAGCTCACAGTGGGCAAAGGTCAAACTATATCATTGCAATGAGGCTAGACAACTAGATTACAGTACTTTTGTACAGATGATTAAGGTCTGCTAGCAGAAGTGCGACTACAGCTCCTGCTGTTCACCATATTGGGTTGTGCGTTCACGGAGGTTGGAGACGTTCGTCCTCATCTGTCACAGGTGGTGGCTTATTTGAAATCTGACTACACTTTGGCGAACAGGATTCTCAGTCAAGGTGCAGGTGCAAAGTGAAAGTCAGAGCCATGTGCATAAAGCAATGACAAGAGATTTGAGGCATGCTTGGAAAATTCTTGGAAAAGGCAAATGTTATTTAGGTTTTCTTCTGTGTCTTTTAGAAATGGTAGGTTGACTTTTTTGGGCAATTCACATGACGTGATTTTACATTCAAAATCCATACTTTCTTTAATTAAAACTTTTATGTAATTTTGACATGTAATTACAGACATGTAATTTTACTGTTATTAAAAAAAGGGCAATCATCTTAGTTTATAATGCAGAAATTTACATATTAACGTAAAAATTAATAAGAATAAATATAGCCGCAAGCAGCGATTAGGAGGTTAACCAATGAAATGGCAAGGATTGGCACATGATATCACATGATAGATTTGAACCCACACATTTCCATTTAACCGGTCAGTGTACTACCCCCTGCACCACATAGACACAACAATAACAGTCACCAAAGGAAAATAATAAGCTTAGAGGAATCACAGCCAAGCATAGCAGTCACCATTATTAACTTCAAATTAATGTGGCTTTTCAACAAAGATCTAAATCTAAATTTGATTGGGAAAAGCCCATCAGTTGTTCAATGAGCACAATACAGAAATTTTTAGAAAACATTTGACTCAATCTTAGTGTCAAAGAGACATTAAAAGCTGAAATTACAAAACAATCGCTGAGAAAATCTCATTGTTAAAGCTATGTGATTCTGAATTCTAGCAGGAATTATGCAATTTAGTTTAGCCTATGTAGTAGTATGCAGAATATGGAGATTCAAATGTTAACAGAATTACTCATTTTAAAACCAACCTTTGCTGGTTTCAAACTTGCAAACTTTTAAACCATTATCCAATGCTTTAACAACACTGCCAAAAAGACATCACTAGTTTAGAATGAGCACACAAAAGGCAGTCTACATAAAGGCAGAAATGTGAAGCTTATAATTTTATAAAAGTGATTGCTCAGTTGTTTAAATCATCATTTTACAGTCATTCTAGGGTTTCATGGGTAGTTGATATTACATCATTGTAAAATTGGCTATAACATTATACAGAAAAGGTTAGTAAGCGATTTAAACACACTAAAATCATGTTAACAGGCTTATTGTTTATGCCTTGTGGCCATATTTTTGAAACAGTGAGTATTTTAGCATTTACGAATGGGCCCCATTTACTTCCATTATAAGTGTCTCACTGGAATCCAAGAAAAAGAGGGGCAAGTCAAAAATTAATTGCAGTAGTCAAAATTATGTCACAAATGCTGTTGATTGAGCTTAACTAGTATTGAACCCAGAATATTCCTTTAAGCTGTACTTTCACAGTTGTCTATTTGTGTGGACACCTGTAAATTGGAAGACTGGCTGTTGGCAGCAATGTTTAAAAATAGTTTAATAGCTTGGAATGTCCTGTGGTGTGGCCTACTAAACATAATGTAAAATGCTTTTACACAGCATTTTTATATTGTTATAATGAATGCAGCTTTTATGACCTTATAGTAATTGAGAGATTACATACAATATTTATTACACCGAAGGACTCTTTAAATGAACTTGTGAGGGCAGAAAGAAAAAAATGTGTAAGAAAATGTGACATTTTCAGTGTTTAAAAATATACACTTTCTCATAATAAAAAATATATTTATACTTTTTCCCCTATTCATTTTTTCTGACATATGGGCTCTGCTACCTGATCCTATTATCGCAGCACCTTGAGATATGTCTAACTTATACATTTTTCAGGCACAAGCCATGTATGAGGGATTGCTTGTGTGTGTGTGCTCGTTTTATTGGATGGTTTCTAAAGCACGTAAAAAAGCACAGAGAGGCCCCTTGACTTCATCAATAAGATTTTCTCTAAATTCAAAATGATTGACAATTGGCTCTTAAAATTATTAAAAGTACCTCACAGGTAAATTAAATAAGTAAATTCTACTTAACTTTTCGAAGCTGGTGTTCCCAGCATGCACTGGGCTTGAATAATTAATGAGCTTGAATTAGTTCACTGTTTTTATTGTTGATTTTGTTGTTACTAGGTGTGTAGCAGTTTATGGTGGCATGATACATTACGATTAAAAAATGTGACGATGCGCATCGCGGAGATGGGACATTTTTCTTTAAAAAAAAAATGTAATTATTATTTTAGCGTCTGTTCTATCCAATGCGCATGACGTCTTACGCCTACGTTACGCATGCATAAAAATGGAAATCGCTTCATTGCGCACAAGGAACTCTAAAATAGGATTACACACTAGCAGCCATAGGTGTTGTACGATGAGTTCGGCTGAAACTGCGAAAACTGAAACCATCAGTATCAAGCGCGAGACTGATCTGCTCTGACTGTGCAAGAGGAATTTTAGGTTTACAGAGGGTTAATGATAGTGCTATATTAATCTATTACAGTCTATATCATGCTGAATATTTTATATTATAATACTATGGAGGAATATAGCCTAATCCTAATGTCAAATGTCATGTCTGATTCGATTTCCATAGTAAATTATTTATATTTAACTGGATATCATAAATTTCCATTAAATATGTATTTGAAAATAATTTTTACCAGTAGATGTAATCAGAGACAATACTATTTTAGAAAAATACTATTTGAATATTTAAAATGTTTGTAATCAGTTACAGTTTGTAAGCAGCATGTGTATCTAACATAATTCTGTATATTCAGCAAGCAGAATTATTAGTTAATATTTCCATTTGGTGTCACCATCGCCATGTTATGAGCTGTTTTTAGTCCCAGTACATCTCTAATTGATAATTTGGTGCTTTTAAGAACAGTACATTTCACTACATTTTTAAGTATACAAACTGTTTGCATATGCAAAAATAATAAAGCAATAATAATAATAATAATAATAAACTTTGAATATGAAGTTTTCTTGATTCAGGCTTATTTGAAAGAATCGTGAAACTAACCGAACCATGAGTTCATTATCGTGAACTGAACCGAATTGTGAGATGAGTGAACCTTTACACTCCTAGTTGTTACCTTTGGCAATTTCTGGCTTTGTGAAGTCTGAAGTTCATTTTCTACTCAAAATGACCTGTTCATGATCAAAAAATTATCTGTTGATTGTTAACATCATCGTGTTTTGTGCACCAAGTGTTCAACTCTGTGTGCACAGCTTTGGATCTTGTTTCTACTGCCATTAAATGAGGGTGATGTTGTCTATAGTGTTGTCTAATGTTGACTGCATAGCAAACACTGAGCTTCCCTATATGGAAGGCTTCCATGTGTCACGTGGTACATGGCTAAATACAATAAAAAAGAAAAAACTTTTGAAACACTAGTACACTTTAAAAGCATGGCTTAATTCCATGCTACATTGTTTGAGTAAAATGTACAAATAAAGAGTGAGTAAAATGTACTTGGAAAAAGAGAATTTTTTTTTTTTTTTTTTTTGGTCAAAGTCTTTTTTTTTTTTTTTTTATTGCAAATTAAAGAAATTATACAATAACAGAGAGCAGAAAATAAAATAAAAAAAATAATAATAAAAAATAATAATAATTACAATAACAATAAGAGGGGATACAGACATCAAAATAGAAAGCAATATGTTATACAAAACAATACAATATTACAATTTGTTAACATAACAAATTAAAGGTTCTTTACAACAGACTCAAGGATATTATTCGTTTTAAAAACCTTAGAGCTTAAAGGTTTTGAAAAATTCTTAATGGCAGAAAAAAGGGACTTTATATCAGATGAGAAAATTCTAAAATCAGGATTACAATGAATGGTTCTGGCTTTGTGAAGATGAAACTTGCCCAGAAGACAAAGCAAAAATACCGTATAATTAAGATTAACATCATTAGAAAGAAAATCTGATAAAAAAATTATAGATTCTGAAATTTGTACCAATTTGTTGCAACAATAAAAAACTAACAAGGTAACATCTGACCAGAAAGATTTAGAAAATGGGCATTGATAAAATAAGTGTAGAATAGATTCTTCTTCAATATTGCAAAAGGAGCATAAAGAAGATACATTCTCAGAAAACCTGCTCAAAAATAAATTACAAGGGTAATATCTATGAACAATTTTGAAATGGAGTTCTTTTATTTTATTAGGAATAAAAAGTTTGTGAGAAAAAGCCCATAAGTAATTCAAATCGGAGTTTGGATAACAGATACTCCATTTAGAACGAGCTTTAGGAAGAGTTCTTGAAGTTGAAGAATGAGCATTCCTAATAAAGAAGTTGTTGCATTTTTTATCAAATACATTAACACCATTGAATGCAAGTATAGGAATAAAGTTGTTTAAACGGTTGTAACTTAAATGCGCTTTAAACAAGGTTCTTACACTTACAGGAATACTTTTAGTCACCTTATTAAAATCTCTTACAGAAATCACAACACTTTTCAGGGACATAAAATCATACAAAGAAAGAAGGTCTCCTTGAGCACTAAACAAATCAGAAACAAAAAGAATATTTTGATCCATCCATTCTTTGAAAAAAAGAGATTTGTTACCACACAGTACATTTTCATTATTCCAAATAATACAGGTGTGTGGGAAGAAGTTATGTTTGAAAGCAATCTTCCAGGATTCAAGAGCTTGTTTATGAAAATTTGAGAGTTTAATAGGTAATCTGCTGCACTTAAAATTACAAGATAATAAGAATTTAAGGTTACCACAGTGTTTAAAGATTAAATTAGGGATCCAAAACCAGGGTAAACTATTGTTAGAAATACAATACTTAATCCAATTAATTTTAAATGTCTGGTTAATAGTTTGAAAATCTAAAGCGTTAAGACCACCCTCCTTGTAACTTCTTATCAAAGATTTCCTTTGAACACATTCTGTTTTATTTTTCCAAATAAAACGGAATAGCAGAGAATCAATAGATTTAATCGTTTTTTTATCAACATATAGGGAAAGAGCAGGGTAAACTAGGCGAGATATGCCCTCAGCCTTAGATAGCAGGACTCTTCCATAAATTGTCAAGGAAAAAGAGAATTGCAAAGTAAACTTTACTTGAAAATGTCTTATTATAGCCACCAAGAATTGTGTGCAGCCTTTACTTAAAATATGGTATGTTACATTTATTAGCAATTTCTGCATGGAAATTATTTCCTAGTTTGTTTGTTTTTTAATTAAACCCCACTCCAAATTGTTTTCAGTGTGGAGTCAAAAATTATATGTGGTGAAATACTAAATGAAGGGAGAGGGTAATGAAATGATGTCCATATAAGTTAAATACATAAAACCTATTGCATTAAGCTGTTAAAATTAAGGATAAAAGCAATGACTTCAAAACACATTATGAAATGTAACTACAGTATATTTGCTGCTGCAGAGCATTGCTCTGCCCCCTAGTGAAAGATATTTCAAATAGCACCTGTATAGTCCCATTGTAGTCTCAAGATGTGGATTGAAATGTTTGGAAATATAGGAATTGCTTTAATCAGAGAAGCTGATTCTTCAAGAAACAAGAATGTTTGATTTTGAATTCTGCTTTTGACATTATAAAATCTAGAGAATTGCAGACTGGGTCATCTTTTCAAAAAACAAGGATGCCTTAGGCTACTTGTTTATCTTTGAGAGATATGACTAATTTGATTAGTGGACAATGTACTTCTCAAAACATTGAGAAAAATCAACACCTATGTATAATGAACATACACCATAAGACATTATCCCTCTACAGATTTGATGGGACACATTTTTAAAGCCTGGCTATTTGGGCATTTTTATATAATATAATATAATAAGTATACCAAAATTACCAGTTACATGTAAAACAGTGTCTAGCAACTATAATGCACTTGTAAAGTGTGCCTACCAAAACCTTTGAGAAACTGGTTGACCTCATCTTTTGAGATGGGATAAACTGGATTGTTTATGTAGCAACACAGCCTTCAATTTTGGTGTCCAAGGTTACTACTTAAGGCTTTCTGCAGTTGTAAGGTTTTCAAAGCTGAAGTACTACTGTTCAATCAAATTAAGTATATAACTGTTGTAAATGAGCATTATAGTAATGCCCACCATGGGTAAAGTGTCTTGAGAGCCTGATATGTTAAAGAAAAGCTCTTAAGCTGCTTTCAAAGAGTGTTCCCCAAACCTGGAACATGACCTTTACTATTAGAGCCACTAGTGTAACTGATGTCATCAGTGCTGTTTCACAATACTTCATTATGCAGACTGCTAGGCTTATGGACCAGTGGTGTAGTAGCATCCACTTTACATAAGTAAAATGTGTAAGAAATATATATATTTTTTTTTCCAGAAAAAATTATATTGTCTGTTGTAATTATAGTACCACATGAAAATGTATATCAGGGTAAGTTTCTTGCCAGAACGGTGTACAATTTACTACTAAATCATACCATGGTAACTTGTTGTTACATATGTATTTGAATTAAAAGGTGTCATTAAAGTTCCTTTCATTAGGCTACTATGAAAATTGTTAAAACTTTATAATTACTCTAATTAAAAACTAATACATACTTAATAGGCAATAAACTTTTAAATTTGTATAGCTTATATGAGTGTAGTAATGTTCACATTAACACGATATCTAGAATTACCATATAAAACCTACATAAGAATTAATGGTTATGTTTTATTTGTGTACAATAATGTGTTTTTCTGTGTATAGTGAAACAGTATTCCAACTTAGAAATATAAATTGAAATTATTTGATATCACGAGTTAAAGGCAACAGCAAAAAAGAAAAGACATTTTATATAATTAAGGGACACAGTTGTGCAGCATCTGCGGAGTATCAAAACTAGCACTTGTGGACAGGGTTGGGAGGGTTTCTTTTGTAAATGTATTTCACTACAAATTACAGAATACATACTCTGTTTTACTCAAGGTCTGTAACGTATTCTAAATACTTTGGATTACTTCTTCAGCACTGGTAGAGTTTTTCACTTGTTTTGACTATAAAATCTCTGTCAGGACAGTAAGACAAAAAAATATACATTTTAAAAATACATTCTCTAAAAAACCTAAATATCTTATGCAGTGTTGTTTCTAAAACAAGATAAATTAATATGATCTTGTTTTAAGGATTTTTAGATAATTTTACAGGGAAACAATACAAAAATTATCATCAAGAATATGATATTAAAGGTCTTACTAGAAAAAAGAAATTATGATACAACGTGAAAATTCTTGATAAAGAATTATGATCGTGTCTGGTAACATGTGCATGTAAAATGGCTAGAAATAGCATTTTAGCTTAGTGTACAGCTGACAATTTACACAAGGTTTATTTCTATTTCTTCTGCTCCAAACTTTTTTCAAACATACTTCTCTGTCTGCTCAATCATAAGAAAGTGTTTCACCGCTGTTCAAATGCACTTTGAATCGCATCATTTATACATATAAATGTTTTACATCTGAAATGACTAAATATTAAATGAAACAAATGACAAAAAAATGCAAAGTAATCTCTTCAGTGATCAAAATACATTTAGAATGTAACTGTATTCTAATTACAGTGGAATTCATTAAGTTTAATTAAATAAACATTCTAATTAATTGTAGTGGAATACAGTTACTTATATTTTTTATTTTAAATATGTAATCCTGTTACAATTATTCCGTTACTCTGCCACCCTGCTTGAGGAAAAACATGCACTATTTTCAATTTCAAGTTTAATTGCATAAGTTAAATTAAAATTAAAATATTTACACTTAGCAGGGAAAAGAATGTAAACTGTACATGTCAACTGAGGGAAGTTTCTCAACATGTTATACTATAAGATAACAAAATGGTGGTGGAAGATGGATAATAGGATAATAGATGGAAAATAGGTTTTGTGGCAGTGGGAATTACCATTCCCATTTCACCCCTCTCTCCAATTATTTCATTGTCTCTCTCCATTGTCATGTACAATAACATGACTAAAAAACCCAAAAATAAAAAAATCATATCACACCAATCATAATCTTTCCTGAGGAAACTTATTTGGTGTTCAGAAAAGCACAAACCTTCAATGGCTCGTTTTCATTCTGTTTGTCCAATGCCTGCTGGCTCACATCTCTGCTAAAACAGAAACTGCCTGAAAACCAATCTCTGCTCGGAAACCACTGGAGTGGCCCTACTATATATATGTGAGCAGCAGCCCAGGGAAAATGTTTAGCACGTTATGATGGACAGCTTCCATGTTCTCCATAGTTTCAGCTGCAGCCTCTTAATTCCTGAACAAGGTGCTCTAAAACTGTGCAGAGCATCCTTCATATCAGAAGCTATCCACAATGAAGGAGAACAGCGAAAAGCCTAGACGAGAGCATACAGTAGATTCAATTGTTTTTTTTTTCTTGAGAATTTATAATTTGTTGATATCTTATAATTTTCAGATACAGTATTTATGTACTCGTATCTAACTTGGCTATTTTTTATCAGTCTTTTTCTTGCTTAATTAAGTTGTATTATATTGTAGAATTTGGGTATTCTCTTTGCCTTTCTATATCTTAGCCATTAAAAAACATTGTCATCAAAAAATGTGCAATCCACTCAAAATGTCTTAACATACACACAGCAGAATGTAGTCGCATGTTTGACTCGATGTTTATATTGTTTGTGCATTATAACATTATCAAAAATATACTTACACTGTACTTAATAAATTCCTTATGCCTTATTGCATGCAAAAATACATTACTAAATGAAATCAATTTAATCTACCAGGGAAATTTAACAGAAATCTGAAAATGTAACATTACATACCCACACATACCACGCAGACACATCTGTTCTTTTATTAATAGAGTCTGTATTAAGAGTCACCTTGTTATATAACCTCAATACATAAAGTTAGTATCTTTTGTTTTTATCTTAGCATAACCCTGTGTTTCTAATTCTAGTAATTAACTTATAATTATTGAGGAGAAAACGTCACTAGTTATCTAACTTAGGTGGAAATATACATCCAAAGAGACTATTTACAATAGTCAGGCAAACAAAAAACAACCTACGGTAAAAACTGTCACTTGTATGCTATATCATGTAAATTAATAAAACTCCAGCCACTACATACATTATACTGCTAGCCATTCTATTTAACCAGCTCTTCGAAAATACTGTCAAACTATAAAACATAACTGATATGAACATAGAAATGATACTCAGTGACATAAAAAAAAACTTTTCAGGCATTGGATGGCTTGTCTATAGAAAAGATGACTGGTTGGGGATAAAAAGTCTCTGAGCAGAGCAGCGTGAGATGGGTAGAGGTGGTGAGATGGAGGCTATGGGATATGCCGGGTAAGGCACAGACCTGCAGCCAAAGGACAGGAAGCCGGAGCCAGAAGGAGCAGGAGGAGAGAGATTCACTGGAGAGCCAGAGCAACTGATTGAGCAATCTGTATAAAGAAAATGTATAAAAACACAAGTGACATGGTTCATTGCTTAAAAATGTACACAATCTTATTTCTAGGGGTCATATCATGAACATTATCCTTGATCTTTTATTATACAGTATACAAATTTGATATGCTATGCAAACTTCCTCCTTTGTCCTTTTTGGAACTTGACAACCATGGAACATAAAATATCTTATTTTATGTTCCACGTATGAAAGAAATCCATATGGGGTAGGACCTACAGAAGGGTGAGTAAATAATTATATAATTTTCATATTTGTGAACTATTCTTTAAAGCAGGTTTCCCCCTAGAGGTTTGTGATGGAGCTGCAGGTGAGATTGTACTCAAAATACCAATGCAAAATTAAACGTAGTAAAAATGTGTAATTTTTCAAACATAAAGCAATTTAAAACACTTAAATAAAACACAAGATCTGTTTTCAAGGATCAGAATGAACTGGTTAGCATTGTACAGCAGCAAATATGGCCCGTTCAAGGGTCAGAAATAGGGAGAAAAATAGTCATGAAACTAGTGTACACTGCTACTGCTTTTGCAAGACACCTTGACTTCAATTATCAGTGGACCATAGGGTGATAAAAATGATGTGATATGGATATAAATGAAAATCATTATAAATTCATTAATAACACACTTTTTGAAAACTCTGATTTCAAATGCACCATCCAGAAATACTAATAATCAAAATGTGTAGAAGGGTTGGCACTCTTAAGAGCATATAATATATAGTTGTGAAAACAGCGCTTACCTACACTGTAAAAAAAATCTGTAATTTTAAGAGTAAAAGACTGTAAAAATGCTACAGAAATAGAAAGTTAATTGAATAACGAATATTAGCTGTAAAATATACAGTAAAATTTTTTAATGTATTTAAAAAATCAATACAGTAGTTTTAAAATAATTTTTTGTAAAAATCAGTGGTGGTGCACCACTGCACAATGCATATAGGGGAACACTGTACATGATGAGGAAAACCATTAAAATGCTTTGAAGCAAGCAGACAGATATCAGTATAATATCTATTAATACTGCATGATTGAATGAATTTAGATTGAAATTGCAATATGGATTTGTGCGATTACTAATCCTTAAAAGGCTGTGTTTTAAACTACAAAAAACTCCAAAATAACCTTTTTTCATATCAATCATCATATTATCATATTTAGTTATTTTTTTTGTATTTATCTTTAACTGTGGCTCTCTTTAAAATATTGGCCTGTCATCTGTTCAACAGATCCATTGAAAAAGCTTTTGTACCTCCTTGCATTGTAGCATTCCTAATTAAAACGGTGATCTGATGACCAAATAAAGTAAGTGGCAAAATATCGGTATCGTTATAGGCCTACCGTTTTTTGTTAGCTCTGTTATTGTATCGGCCAGAAATGTTCATATTGGAATATCCCTAAAAATGTATGATATGACCTCTTTAAGGACTGTATTAGAAACTAACCCAGGTTCCAGAGCGCATTCTATGCAGCAAGCTCCTTGGCATCCTCCAGTATAATGCAGACTTTGTCAGGCATGTAGCTGCTCCTGGTGCTGCCGATGACTACTTTATAGATAAGCAGTGTTTTTCCATCCTGTCCTACTAGGGAATAGAGGTGATACTCTGGCAGAGACCAGTCATTATTGTGGCAGTAGTAATCCAGCAATGATACAGCTGAGCACAGCTGGCTGGGCTTCAGGGAGCTCAGGCTGATTGGGATCAGAGTGGATCCTGGCAGGAATGGATAGACACAGCGATCTGAGTCCACGGCATACTGAGGTGGCAGGCTGAGGGGGTGTGCAGCTATCGCATCACCTATCACTCCAGTTCTCAACCCAACAGTCACTTCATCTTTACTGTGGAACAAGAGGTTGGAATCACCATAGTTTCCGCCTGATGCAGTTCCATTATAGTTGCTCCGTGGTCCAGATCGTCTGTTGACGTCTTTGCTGACAGGCTTGGCAAGTGTCACCTCAATGGGTGAACCATCAATTACTTTCCCATTCATGAATTTAAGTGCATTTAAGGCATCCTCACGGTTATAGAAATGAATGAAGGCATAGTCTGTCAGCTTCTTAACACGTTCAACAGAGCCAAGCTTTAGGCGCGAGAACTCAGAGTGAAGTGTCTCCTCTGTGGTAATCAGCATGAGGTTACGCACATAGAGGACCCGCACTTGCTGCATGGTTTCCTCATCTAACTCCTTTTCTGGTTCTGCCCAGTCAACCTGGATAGTGTTACCCCACAACTGAAACGTTCCTGGAACATATATTACAGTAGGTTATCTGCTCCATGTAAACAGTGCTTTACCTAAAGTTACACATCCCTTACTTTTTCAGCTGGTCATAATAAGTTATAAATATGTCCATACAGGGAAAGTAAATAATACTATCACACCAGTCTCGATGGCAATTTATTACAAGACTTACCTGACATCAATCCAGGTGAAAAACTTCCTTATGTACCATATTTGAATGTGCACAAATGGGATTTATAAGCAATGGCAAAGGGGAAGATTTTCAGCAAATAATTAAACTGTCAATCATATGGATTTAAAAGACTTGGAATATCCTCCTGAGATCCAGCAAAAAAACAAAAAAAAAACAATTGCAATTTAATTTTTTTAACATCAACATAGTTCACGAAGCAAAGTGTGGGTTCAGGCAATTAAATGTGAATAAGATAACTTCGTTATAAAATGAGGAAGCACTTTCATCTGTGGACAGTATTTTCTTTTCTTTTTTTTATCCCCTTTTCTCACAATTTGGAATGCCAAATACCCACAACTTAGTAGGTTCTCTCGTGGTGGCGCGGTTACTCACCTCAATCCGGGTGATGGAGGACAAGTCTCAGTTGCCTCTGCTTATGATCCAGTCAATTCATGCATTTTATCACGTGGCTCGTTGTGCATGACACCGCTGAGACTCACAGCATGAGGAGGCTCACGCTACTCTCCGCGATCCACGCACAACTTACCATGCGCCCCATTGAGAGTGAGAACCACTAATTGTGACCACAAGGAGGCTCCCCCATGTGACTCTACCCTCCCTAGCAACCGGGCCAATTTGGTTGCTTAGAAGACCTGTCTGGAGTCACTCAGCACACCCTTGATTCAAACTCACGACTCCAGGGGTGGTAGTCAGCGTCAATACTCGCTGAGCTACCCAGGCCCCCGTGGACAGTATTTTCAAGATAATGATTTACAGCAATCACTCACAGGTGTAATTGTGAGCTGTACTGTCACGGTTTCAATGGAATGAATACACATCACATCCGACACAAGAGTGTGTTTTGACAGGGTTAGAGAGACCCATGGATCGGAAATTAGCCAAATTAGCCTGATTAGATAAATAAGGTGGTGGGAAAGGCCGATATTTGATTAATTAGCTGGTAGTTTTTCAAATTGATTTATAGAATGGAAGAAGAAAAAAAATCGTATTCTTTCTTTATTATGGTTGCAAAGGCAAAGAGTACAAAATTAATATAATCCCAGATGTAGTTTATTGTTCATAAAGAATAGAAGTAGTATGTGCACATCCAAACATTAAGGCAGGAGCATGATCAAAAAAGCAACAGAAATCATAAAACAATGAGAGAACGGCACACAGCTGTAGCTGCTACCATGTAATTTAATAGAAAAAACTAAGTTTTGACCCCTTGGGTCTTCATCAGGCAATCAAGTCTATTGTTCAACCAAAATCCTAATAATAATTAGGGCTGTCTGAATTAACATGTAAATGCATGCGATTGATTTATAAAAACACGTTAATTTTTCTAATCACGGTTAAAACATTTACCATTAATGTAGCATAAACAGTGGTGTGAAGGAAGAACCTTTGTAATGTGTCCTCAGAAGTCATTTCACTTATGCACAAGCCACAAACAGACACACAACAGTGCCAGAGCCCTTCTACCAAGGGAGCCTACAAGCTTAGCATAAAATAGCATAATGCTGCATTCCCATAGACATTCTATGGCCAGTAGATCAGTACACGATAGTTGACTGTTACGCTCTCTTCTACAAGGTTTTTTAAATAAAAAAACTCTCTGACAGCTTTTCCCTGTCAATGATAAAATGATGGAGCATGATCTCTGCTATTTGATGTACAAAACAAACCCAGATGGGACTTGTGACAAAAAAGTTCAGCCTATGTAAGGCGCATGGTGAGTTCAATGCGGCACTTGACGCTGACATTGCCCCCCTGATGCGAATCATGAATGCAGCTTCACAACTGCTGTAGGAAAGCGGATAGCCACAGTCTACCGGCAGATTAATTAGTGACCTAACCGCCAGCCACTGGTGACATGCAGTGACAAAGTAGCTGGCAGTTTGAACACAGCTTAAGATTGCAGCATTTCGTGGTTTAATTATCACACCTGGACATATCACAATTTTAATTTGATTAGTTGTGCATTTCAGTGTAAAAGGAGCAACAGAGCACACACACAAATAAGTGTGTGAGCATTTGAAAGCAGTATTGTGTCAGTAAGACATTGTGTGTGTACCGAATTAAGTCGGTGCTCGGTACTACTGGTACTGTAAAATCACTGGTATCGTTACATCTTTTTTATTTTAGTACCAACTTGGTACCGAAGTCCAGTACTTTTGACAACACTAATCAAAAGGTATAACACCTAAAACATTTATTATGAAGAAAATCTCTGACAAAACTGGACGCACGCTCTCAAATATACCCTGCTCTGTGAAATCTCCCTGCTCTCGCTCAGTGTGTGTGTGCGCACGCTCTAAATGTGTCATGTTCACTTGTGAATCTATTATGAAGCTATATAGCTCTGCCACTGATCATACATACAAATATTCTGCCTCTGTTGTCATGTTATATCAAAGGAGAAACAATACCCGAGAACTCATGTGGCAGCACATATATAGAAAATATGAAAATATGAGGAACAAAATCCCGACTAGGGCTGGTGGTTTACAGGTACTAACAAAGTATCGCAATACCAAAAAACATTTTACGGTACGGATACTTGTTGCTAATTTCGGTACCATATTACAGTATGCTGTCATTAGCAAAATGTGACAATTTTAAAATAAAATTAAAAACTTCTGGATATGGCCAAGTGTGATCGTTAAACAGCAGATGGATGTAATTTAATGAAACAATATACAGTCACATGTGCTGCACGCTACAGAATGAACAAGAGATGACGCTCTGTCATATGATTCCCACACATGGGCGCACGCATGTGCGCACACTGAGACAAACGCAACACACTGCTGGTGTTTAATTTTCATGCAGTGTAGAGTTTAGAGTATAAATGGCAGTTAAGACTTTAATCAACTCCTTGGGCGCAGCTCAGAGATTTCAGTTCGAGGGTCACAAAGGGAATATCCCAGCATTAATGGGAAGCTTGATATAACTAACCTGTAAAAATAGCAAGAACTCAAAGGTCTGTCAAAAGAAAAGTCACACTAATATGAAAGCTCTATTCAAATGGATGAGTGAAACTACTATATAAAAATGTTATATTCAAAAAGTAGCAATAATACTAGTCATAATAAAAATTATGTGGTATTAAATGGTTGTATTAAATTTATTATCTGGAAGCAATATCACAAATGCAAGCAGCCTTGTGCCACAGGTAATCACATTTCTTTCATTAATGTTTTCATTAATACAGTGAAGCTCTGTTGTGCAGCATTTTATTTGACCAAAAATAAAATTGCAATGTTTTGTAAAAAAATACAAATAAAATCATTATTTGATGAAAAATGTATGTATCAATTTAATCAAGCACAATTTGATCATAACATTTCATTAAAACATTTAACCTAGAATACAGAAACATTCTAATGGAAAACACATAATTTGTGTCTGTAGTTCTTTTAATAAAATCATTTTCTGTGTAATTTTATTTGTTGATTATAAAATCGTACCAAAGCCAACATTTTTGTATCGGAGCAACCCTAATCCCGACGTATACAGTGTCTCACATAAAGTGAGAACACACCTAAAAAATTTGTAAATATTTGATTATATCTTTATATCCAGTCCAACATTTTAATTTTTTTAATATTTAAAGATAACTATGTATAATTATATATTGATATAAATATGTATAATCTTTATATATTGAAATATTTTTATATGAAGGGCTTTCTCAGCAAATATATGTATATGCGATTAATCGCGATTAATTAATCGGGACACCTAATAAATACAGTGAGGAAAATAAGTATTTGAACACCCTGCTATTTTGCAAGTTCTCCCACTTAGAAATCATGGAGGGGTCTGAAATTGTCATCGTAGGTGCATGTCCACTGTGAGAGACATAATCTAAAAAAAAAAATCCAGAAATCACAATGTATGATTTTTTAACTATTTATTTGTATGATACAGCTGCAAATAAGTATTTGAACACCTGAGAAAATCAATGTTAATATTTGGTACAGTAGCCTTTGTTTGCAATTACAGAGGTCAAACGTTTCCTGTAGTTTTTCACCAGGTTTGCACACACTGCAGGAGGGATTTTGGCCCACTCCTCCACACAGATCTTCTCTAGATCAGTCAGGTTTCTGGGCTGTCGCTGAGAAACACGGAGTTTGAGCTCCCTCCAAAGATTCTCTATTGGGTTTAGGTCTGGAGACTGGCTAGGCCACGCCAGAACCTTGATATGCTTCTTACAGAGCCACTCCTTGGTTATCCTGGCTATGTGCTTCGGGTCATTGTCATGTTGGAAGACCAAGCCTCGACCCATCTTCAACGCTCTAACTGAGGGAAGGAGGTTGTTCCCCAAAATCTCGCAATACATGGCCCCAGTCATCCTCTCCTTAATACAGTGCAGTCACCCTGTCCCATGTGCAGAAAAACACCCCCAAAGCATGATGCTACCACCCCCATGCTTCACAGTAGGGATGGTGTTCTTGGGATGGTACTCATCATTCTTCTTCCTCCAAACACGGTTAGTGGAATTATGACCAAAAAGTTCTATTTTGGTCTCATCTGACCACATGACTTTCTCCCATGACTCCTCTGGATCATCCAAATGGTCATTGGCAAACTTAAGACGGGCCTTGACATGTGCTGGTTTAAGCAGGGGAACCTTCCGTGCCATGCATGATTTCAAACCATGGCGTCTTAGTGTATTACCAACAGTAACCTTGGAAGCGGTGGTCCCAGCTCTTTTCAGGTCATTGACCAGCTCCTCCCGTGTAGTTCTGGGCTGATTTCTCACCTTTCTTAGGATCATTGAGACCCCATGAGGTGAGATCTTGCATGGAGCCCCAGTCCGAGGGAGATTGACAGTCATGTTTAGCTTCTTCCATTTTCTAATGATTGCTCCAACAGTGGACCTTTTTTCACCAAGCTGCTTGGCAATTTCCCGTAGCCCTTTCCAGCCTTGTGGAGGTGTACAATTTTGTCTCTAGTGTCTTTGGACAGCTCTTTGGTCTTGGCCATGTTAGTAGTTGGATTCTTACTGATTGTATGGGGTGGACAGGTGTCTTTATGCAGCTAACGACCTCAAACAGGTGCATCTAATTTAGGATAATAAATGGAGTGGAGGTGGACATTTTAAAGGCAGACTAACAGGTCTTTGAGGGTCAGAATTCTAGCTGATAGACAGGTGTTCAAATACTTATTTGCAGCTGTATCATACAAATAAATAGTTAAAAATCATACATTGTGATTTCTGGATTTTTTTTTAATATTATGTCTCTCACAGTGGACATGCACCTACGATGGCAATTTCACACCCCTCCATGATTTCCAAGTGGGAGAACTTGCAAAATAGCAGGGTGTTCAAATACTTATTTTCCTCACTGTATATATATATATATATATATATATATATATATATACACACACATACATACATACATACATACACACACACTACCTACACTTGACTGAAATGTTTCTCATGATCTTAAAAATCTTTTGATCTGAAGGCATATGCTTAAAAGTTTTAAATTAGTTTTGTAGACAAAAATATAATTGTGCCACCATATTAATTTATTTCATTATAAAATTAAAACTTTATTAAAAAAAAAAAAAAAAAGTTTTGAAATTGATGACTATATCATATAATAACTATATCAAATAATAAAGAAAAACAGCCAATAAGTGCCCAACATATATGGAAACTCTTTCAATACTGTTTAAAAGCATCAAAGGGTTGAGAAGTTGGTTGAGAACACGTGAAGAGA